>NC_092001.1:1867333-2169666 GCF_044704955.1 Pristiophorus japonicus
TTGAATGATGTTTGGAATGAGGTTTGGAATGATTTGTGGAATGATGTGTGGAATGCTGCGTGGAATCATATGTGTAATGAGGTGTGGAATGAGATGTGGAATGAGGTTTGGAATGATGTGTGGAATGATGTGTGGACTGCTGTGTGGAATGATGTGTGGAATGATGTGTGGAATGATGTATGAAATGACGCGGTAAATGAAATGTGGAATGGTGTGTGGAATGATGTGTGGAATAATATGTGGAATGAAGTGTGGAATGATGTGTGGAATGATATGTAGAATGATGTATTGAATGATGTGTGGAATGATATCTGGAATGAGGTGAGGAATCATGTGTGGAATGAAGTGTGGAAAGAAGCGTGGAATTATGAGTGGAACGAGGTGTGGAATGAGATGTGGAATGATGCGTGGAATGATATGTCGAATGAGGAGTGGATGACATTTGGAATGTTGTTTGGAATGATGTGTGGAATGAGGTGTGGAATGATGTGTCAATGATGTGTGGAATAATGTGTGGAATGATGCGTGGAATAATGTGTGGAATGATTTGTGGTATGAGGTGTGGAATGATGTGTGGAATGATGTGTAGAATGAGGTGCGGAATGATGTGTTGAATGATTTGTGGAAATATGTGTGGAATGATGTGTGGAATGAGATGTGGAATGATGTGTGGAATGAGGTGTGGAATGATGTATGGAATGTTGTGGGCAATGATGTGTGGAATGCTGTGTGGAATTATGTGTGGAATGCTGTATGGAATGATGTGAGGAATGGTGTATGGAATGACGTGCGGAATGTTGTGTGGAAGAAGTTGTGGATTGACGTGTGGAATGATGTGTGGAATGAGATGTGGAATGATGCGTGGAATGATATGTGGAATGAGGTGTGGATTGATATATTGAATGTTGTGTGGAAATATGTGTGCAATGATGTGTGGAATGATGTGTGGAATTTGGTGTGGATAGATGTGTGGTGAATGATGTGTGCAATCATGTGTGGAATGATGTTTGGAATGATGTTTGGAATGATGATGTGTAATGAGATGTGGAATGAGGTGTGGAATTTTATTTGGAATGCTGTCTGGAATGAGGTGTTGAATGTTGTGTGGAATGAGGTGTGGATTGATGTGTGGAATGATGTGTGCAATGATGTGTGGCATGCTTTATGGAATGAGGTGTGGAATGTTGAGCGGAATGATGTGTGGAATGATATGTGGAATGATGTATTGAATGTTGTGCGGAATGAGGTGAGGAACGAGGTGTGGAATGAAGTTTGGAATGATGTGTGCAATGATGTGTCGAATGATATCTGGAATGATGCGTGGAATACTGTGTGGAATGATGTGTGGAATGATGTGTGGAATGATGCGTGGAATCATATGTGGAATGAGGTGTTGAATGAGATGTGGAATGAGGTTTGGAATAATGTGTGGAATGATGTGTGGAATGCTGTGTGGAATGATGTGTGGAATGGTGTGTGGAATGATCTCTGGAATGATGTGTGGAATGAAGTGTGGAAAGATGTCTGGAATGATATGTGGAATAATGTGCGGAATGTTGTGTGGAAAATGTTTTGAATGATGTGTGGAACGAGGTGTGGAATGATGTGAGGAATGATGTGTGGAATGAGATGTGGAATGATGCTTGGAATTATGTGGGAACGAGTTGTGGAATTAGATGTAAAATGATGTGTGGAATGACATGTGGAATGAGGAGTGCATGATATTTGGAATGTTGTTTGGAATGATGTGTGGATTGATGTGTGTAATGAGGTGTGGAATGATGGTTGGAATGATGTGTGGAATGATGTGCGGCATGATGTGTAGATTGACGTGTGTAATGATCTGTGCAATGTTATGGAATGATGTGTGGAATGAGTTGTGGAATGATGTGTGGCATGATGTGTGGAATGATATGTGGAATGATGTGTGGAATGATGTATTGCATGATGTGTGGAATGATATGTCGAATGATATCTGGACTGATGTGTGGAATGATGTGTGGGATGATGTCTGGAATGATGTGTGGAATGATGTGTGGAATGATGTGTGGATTGACGTGTGTAATGATATGTGGAATGTTATGGAATGATGTGTGGAACGAGGTGTGGAATGATGTGTCAATGATGTGTGGAAAGATGTGTGGAATGATGTGTGGAATTATGTTTGGAATGATGTGTGGAATGATGTGTGGAATGATGTGTGGAATGATGTGTGGAATGTGTTTTGGAATGAGGTGTGGAATGATGTGTCGAATGATATCTGGAATTATGTGTGGAATAATGTGTGGAATGATGTTTTTAATGATGTGTGGAATGATGTGTGGAATGTTTCTGGAATGAGGTATGGAATGATGTTTGGAATGACGTGTGGAATGATGTGTGGAATGATGTGTGGAATGATGTGTGGAATGTTGTGTGGAAAGATGTGTTTAATGATATGTGGAACGAGGTGTGAAATGAGGTGTGAAATGATGTGTGGAATGATGTGTGGAATGAGATGTGGAATGATGCGTGGAATGAGGTGTGGAATGATATGTGGAATGATGTATTAAATGATGTGTGGAATGATGTGTGGAATGAGGTGAGGAATGATGTGTGGAATGAAGTGTGGAAGGATGTGTGGAATGATGTGTGGAACAAGGTGTGGAATTAAATGTGGAATGATGCGTGTAATGATAAGTGGAATGAGGAGTGGATGATATTTGGAATGTTGTTTGGAATGATGTGTGGATAGATGTGCGTAATGATGTGTTGAATGTTATGGAATGATGTGTGGAATGTGGTGCGGAATGATGTTTGGAATGATTTGTGGAATGATGCTTGGCTTGATGTGTGGATGGATGTGTGTAATGAGGTGTGGAATGTTATGGAATGATGTGTGGAATGATGTGTGGAATGATGTGTGGAATGTGGATTGAATGATGTGTGGAATGATGTGTCGAATGACATCTGGAATGATGTGTGGAATGATGTGTGGATTGATGTGTGTAATGTTGTGTGGAATGTTATGGAATGATGTGTGGAATAAGGTATGGAATGATGTGTCAATGATGTGTGGAAAGTTGTGTGGAATGATGTGTGGAATAACGTGCGGAATGATGAGTGGAATGATGTTTGGAATGATGTGTGGAATGACGTGAGGAATGATGTGAGGATTGATGTGTGTAATGATGTGTGGAATGTTATGGAATGATGTGTGGAATGAGGTGTGGAATGATGTGTGGAAAGATGTGTGGAATGATGTGTGGAATGAGATGTGGAATGATGTGTGGAATGATGTGTGGAATGATGTGTGGAATGTTGTGTGCAATGATGTGTGGAATGACGTGTTGAATGATGTGTGGAATGTGTTTTGGAATGAGGTGTGGAATTATGTGTGGAATGAGGTGTGGTATGTTGAGTGGAATGATGTGTGGAATGATATGTGCAATGATGTATTGAATGATGTGTTGAATGGGGCCAGGAATGATGTGTGGAATGAAGTTTGGAATGATGTGTGCAATGATGTGTCGAATGATGTCTGGAATTATGTGTGGAATAATGTGTGGAATGATGTTTGGAATGATGTGTGGAATGATGCGTGGAATGTTTTGTGGAATGAGGTTTGGAATGATGTTTGGAATGACGTGTGGAATGATGTGTGGAATGATGTTTGGATTGATGAGTGGAATATTGTGTGGAAAGATGTGTTTAATGATATGTGGAACGAGGTGTGAAATGAGGTGTGAAATGATGTGTGGAATGATGTGTGGAATGAGATGTGGAATGATGCTTGGAATGAGGTGTGGAATGATATGTGGAATGATGTGTTAAATGATGTGTCGAATGATATCTGGAATGATGTGTGGAATGATGTGTGGATTGATGTGTGCAATGATGTGTGGAATGCTGTGTGGAATTTTGTGTCGAATGCTGTATGGAATGATGTGTGGAATGATGTATGGAATGAGGTGCGGAATGATGTGTGGAAGAAGGTGTGGATTGATGTGTAGAATGATGTGTGGAATGAGATGTGGAATGATGCGTGGAATGTTATGTGGAATGAGTTGTGGAATGATATTTTGAATGCTGTATGGAATCATGTGTGCAATGATGTGTGGAATGACGTGTGGAATGAGGTGTGGATAGATGTGTGGAATGATGTGTGCAATGATGCGTGGAATGAGGTGTGGAATGATGAGTGGAATGACGTGTGGAATGAGATGTGGAATAAGGTGTGGAATGATACTTGGAATGCTGCGCAGAATGATGTGTTGAATGATGTGTGGAGTGAGGTGTGCAATGATGTGTCGAATGATATCCGGAATGATGTGTGGAATAATGTGTGGACTGATGTATGGAATGAAGTGTGGAATGAGGTATGGACTGATGTGTGGAATGATGTGTGGAATGATATGTGGAATGATGTGTGGAATGAAGTGTGGAATGAGGTATGGACTGATGTGTGGAATGTTGTGTGGAATGATGTGTGGAATATTGTGTGGAATGAGGTGTCGAATGAGGAGTGGAATGATGTGTGGAATGATGTGTGGAATGATGTGTGGAATGAGGTGTGGAATGTTACTTGGAATGCTGTGCAGAATGATGTGTTGAATGATGTGTTGAGTGAGGTGTGCAATGATGTGTCGAATGATATCCGGAATGATGTGTGGAATGATGCGTAGAATGTTAAGTGGAATGATGTGTGGAATGATGTTTGGAATGATGTGTGGAATATTGTGTGGAAAGATGTGTTTAATGATATGTGGAACGAGGTGTGAAATGAGGTGTGAAATGATGTGTGGAATGATGTGTGGAATGAGATGTGGAATGATGCGTGGAATGATATGTGGAATGAGGTGTGGATTGATATATTGAATGTTGTGTGGAAATATGTGTGCAATGATGTGTGGAATGATGTGTGGAATTTGGTGTGGATAGATGTGTGGTGAATGATGTGTGCAATCATGTGTGGAATGATGTTTGGAATGATGTTTGGAATGATGATGTGTAATGAGATGTGGAATTAGGTGTGGAATTTTATTTGGAATGCTGTCTGGAATGAGGTGTTGAATGTTGTGTGGAATGAGGTGTGGATTGATGTGTGGAATGATGTGTGCAATGATGTGTGGCATGCTTTATGGAATGAGGTGTGGAATGTTGTGTGGAATGAGGTGTGGATTGATGTGTGGAATGATGTGTGCAATGATGTGTGGCATGCTTTATGGAATGAGGTGTGGAATGTTGAGCGGAATGATGTGTGGAATGATATGTGGAATGATGTATTGAATGTTGTGCGGAATGAGGTGAGGAACGAGGTGTGGAATGAAGTTTGGAATGATGTGTGCAATGATGTGTCGAATGATATCTGGAATGATGCGTGGAATACTGTGTGGAATGATGTGTGGAATGATGTGTGGAATGATGCGTGGAATCATATGTGGAATGAGGTGTTGAATGAGATGTGGAATGAGGTTTGGAATGATGTGTGGAATGATGTGTGGAATGCTGTGTGGAATGATGTGTGGAATGGTGTGTGGAATGATCTCTGGAATGATGTGTGGAATGAAGTGTGGAAAGATGTCTGGAATGATATGTGGAATGACGTGCGGAATGTTGTGTGGAAAATGTTTTGAATGATGTGTGGAACGAGGTGTGGAATGATGTGAGGAATGATGTGTGGAATGAGATGTGGAATGATGCTTGGAATTATGTGGGAACGAGTTGTGGAATTAGATGTAAAATGATGTGTGGAATGACATGTGGAATGAGGAGTGCATGATATTTGGAATGTTGTTTGGAATGATGTGTGGGTTGATGTGTGTAATGAGGTGTGGAATGATGGTTGGAATGATGTGTGGAATGATGTGCGGCATGATGTGTAGATTGACGTGTGTAATGATCTGTGCAATGTTATGGAATGATGTGTGGAATGAGTTGTGGAATGATGTGTGGCATGATGTGTGGAATGATATGTGGAATGATGTGTGGAATGATGTATTGCATGATGTGTGGAATGATATGTCGAATGATATCTGGACTGATGTGTGGAATGATGTGTGGGATGATGTCTGGAATGATGTGTGGAATGATGTGTGGAATGATGTGTGGATTGACGTGTGTAATGATATGTGGAATGTTATGGAATGATGTGTGGAACGAGGTGTGGAATGATGTGTCAATGATGTGTGGAAAGATGTGTGGAATGATGTGTGGAATTATGTTTGGAATGATGTGTGGAATGATGTGTGGAATGATGTGTGGAATGATGTGTGGAATGTGTTTTGGAATGAGGTGTGGAATGATGTGTCGAATGATATCTGGAATTATGTGTGGAATAATGTGTGGAATGATGTTTTTAATGATGTGTGGAATGATGTGTGGAATGTTTCTGGAATGAGGTATGGAATGATGTTTGGAATGACGTGTGGAATGATGTGTGGAATGATGTGTGGAATGATGTGTGGAATGTTGTGTGGAAAGATGTGTTTAATGATATGTGGAACGAGGTGTGAAATGAGGTGTGAAATGATGTGTGGAATGATGTGTGGAATGAGATGTGGAATGATGCGTGGAATGAGGTGTGGAATGATATGTGGAATGATGTATTAAATGATGTGTGGAATGATGTGTGGAATGAGGTGAGGAATGATGTGTGGAATGAAGTGTGGAAGGATGTGTGGAATGATGTGTGGAACAAGGTGTGGAATTAAATGTGGAATGATGCGTGTAATGATAAGTGGAATGAGGAGTGGATGATATTTGGAATGTTGTTTGGAATGATGTGTGGATAGATGTGCGTAATGATGTGTTGAATGTTATGGAATGATGTGTGGAATGTGGTGCGGAATGATGTTTGGAATGATTTGTGGAATGATGCTTGGCTTGATGTGTGGATGGATGTGTGTAATGAGGTGTGGAATGTTATGGAATGATGTGTGGAATGATGTGTGGAATGATGCGTGGAATGACGTTTGGAATGATGTGTGGAATGATGTGTGGAATGTGGATTGAATGATGTGTGGAATGATGTGTCGAATGACATCTGGAATGATGTGTGGAATGATGTATGGATTGATGTGTGTAATGTTGTGTGGAATGTTATGGAATGATGTGTGGAATAAGGTATGGAATGATGTGTCAATGATGTGTGGAAAGTTGTGTGGAATGATGTGTGGAATAACGTGCGGAATGATGAGTGGAATGATGTTTGGAATGATGTGTGGAATGACGTGAGGAATGATGTGAGGATTGATGTGTGTAATGATGTGTGGAATGTTATGGAATGATGTGTGGAATGATGTGTGGAATGATGTGTGGAAAGATGTGTGGAATGATGTGTGGAATGAGATGTGGAATGATGTGTGGAATGATGTGTGGAATGATGTGTGGAATGTTGTGTGCAAGGATGTGTGGAATGACGTGTTGAATGATGTGTGGAATGTGTTTTGGAATGAGGTGTGGAATGATGTGTGGAATGAGGTGTGGTATGTTGAGTGGAATGATGTGTGGAATGATATGTGCAATGATGTATTGAATGATGTGTTGAATGGGGCCAGGAATGATGTGTGGAATGAAGTTTGGAATGATGTGTGCAATGATGTGTCGAATGATATCTGGAATTATGTGTGGAATAATGTGTGGAATGATGTTTGGAATGATGTGTGGAATGATGCGTGGAATGTTTTGTGGAATGAGGTTTGGAATGATGTTTGGAATGACGTGTGGAATGATGTGTGGAATGATGTTTGGATTGATGAGTGGAATATTGTGTGGAAAGATGTGTTTAATGATATGTGGAACGAGGTGTGAAATGAGGTGTGAAATGATGTGTGGAATGATGTGTGGAATGAGATGTGGAATGATGCTTGGAATGAGGTGTGGAATGATATGTGGAATGATGTGTTAAATGATGTGTCGAATGATATCTGGAATGATGTGTGGAATGATGTGTGGATTGATGTGTGCAATGATATGTGGAATGCTGTGTGGAATTTTGTGTCGAATGCTGTATGGAATGATGTGTGGAATGATGTATGGAATGAGGTGCGGAATGATGTGTGGAAGAAGGTGTGGATTGATGTGTAGAATGATGTGTGGAATGAGATGTGGAATGATGCGTGGAATGTTATGTGGAATGAGTTGTGGAATGATATTTTGAATGCTGTATGGAATCATGTGTGCAATGATGTGTGGAATGACGTGTGGAATGAGGTGTGGATAGATGTGTGGAATGATGTGTGCAATGATGTGTGGAATGAGGTGTGGAATGATGAGTGGAATGACGTGTGGAATGAGATGTGGAATAAGGTGTGGAATGATACTTGGAATGCTGTGCAGAATGATGTGTTGAATGATGTATGGAGTGAGGTGTGCAATGATGTGTCGAATGATATCCGGAATGATGTGTGGAATAATGTGTGGACTGATGTATGGAATGAAGTGTGGAATGAGGTATGGACTGATGTGTGGAATGATGTGTGGAATGATATGTGGAATGATGTGTGGAATGAAGTGTGGAATGAGGTATGGACTGATGTGTGGAATGTTGTCTGGAATGATGTGTGGAATATTGTGTGGAATGAGGTGTCGAATGAGGAGTGGAATGATGTGTGGAATGATGTGTGGAATGATGTGTGGAATGAGGTGTGGAATGTTACTTGGAATGCTGTGCAGAATGATGTGTTGAATGATGTGTTGAGTGAGGTGTGCAATGATGTGTCGAATGATATCCGGAATGATGTGTGGAATGATGCGTAGAATGTTAAGTGGAATGATGTGTGGAATGATGTTTGGAATGATGTGTGGAATATTGTGTGGAAAGATGTGTTTAATGATATGTGGAACGAGGTGTGAAATGAGGTGTGAAATGATGTGTGGAATGATGTGTGGAATGAGATGTGGAATAATGCTTGGAATGAGGTGTGGAATGATAGGTGGAATGATGTATTAAATGATGTGTGGAATGATGTGTGGAATGAGGTGAGGAATGATGTGTGGAATGAAGTGTGGATGGATGTGTGTAATGAGGTGTGGAATGTTATGGAATGATGTGTGGAATGATGTGTGGAATGATGCGTGGAATGACGTTTGGAATGATGTGTGGAATGATGTGTGGAATGTGGATTGAATGATGTGTGGAATGATGTATCGAATGATATCTGGAATGATGTGAAATGTTGTGTGGAATGTTATGGAATGATGTATGGAATAAGGTGTGGAATGATGTGTCAATGATGTGTGGAAAGTTGTGTGGAATGATGTGTGGAATGATGTGTGGAATAACGTGCGGAATGATGAGTGGAAGGATGTTTGGAATGATGTGTGGAATGACGTGAGGAATGATGCGATGATTGATGTGTGTAATGATGTGTGGAATGTTATGGAATGATGTGTGGAATGAGGTGTGGAATGATGTGTGGAAAGATGTGTGGAATGATGTGTGGAATGAGATGTGGAATGATGTGTGGAATGATGTGTGGAATGATGTGTGGAATGTTGTGTGCAATGATGTGTGGAATGATGTGTTGAATGATGTGTGAAATGTGTTTTGGAATGAGGTGTGGAATGATGTGTGGAATGAGGTGTGGTATGTTGAGTGGAATGATGTGTGGAATGATATGTGCAATGATGTATTGAATGATGTGTTGAATGGGGTGCAGAATGATGTGTGGAATGCAGTTTGGAATGATGTGTGCAATGATGTGTCGAATGATATTTGGAATTATGTGTGGAATAATGTGTGGAATGATGTTTGGAATTATGTGTGGAATGATGTGTGGAATGATGTATGGAATGAGGTGCGGAATGATGTGAGGAAGAAGGTGTGGATTGATGTGTGGAATGATGTGTGGAATGAGATGTGGAATGGTGCGTGGAATGTTATGTGGAATGAGTTGTGGAATGATATTTTGGATGCTGTATGGAATCATGTGTGCAATGATGTGTGGAATGACGTGTGGAATGAGGTGTGGATAGATGTGTGGAATGATGTGTGCAATGATGTGTGGAATGAGGTGTGGAATGATGTGTGAAATGACGTGTGGAATGAGATGTGGAATGAGGTGTGGAATGATACTTGGAATGCTGTGCAGAATGATGTGTTGAATGATGTGTGGAGTGAGGTGTGCAATGATGTGTCGAATGATATCCGGAATGATGTGTGGAATAATGTGTGGAATAATGTTTGGAATGATGTGTGGAATGATGTGTGGATTGATATGTGGAATGATGTGTGCAATGATGTATGGAATGATGTGTGGAATGAAGTTTGGAATGATGTGTGCAATGATGTGTCGAATGATAGCTGGAATTATGTGTGGAATAATATTTGGAATGATGTTTGGAATGATGTGTGGAATGATGCGTGGAATGTTTTGTGGTATGAGGTATGGAATGATATATGGAATGATGTGTGGAATATTGTGTGTAAAGATGTGTTTAAAGATATGTGGAACGAGGTGTGAAATGAGGTGTGAAATGATGTGTGGAATGATGTGTGGAATGAGATGTGGAATAATGCTTGGAATGAGGTGTGGAATGATATGTGGAATGATGTATTAAATGATGTGTGGAATGATGTGTGGAATGAGGTGAGGAATGATGTGTGGAATGAAATGTGGATGGATGTGTGTAATGAGGTGTGGAATGTTATGGAATGATGTGTGGAATGATGTGTGGAATGATGCGTGGAATGACGTTTGGAATGATGTGTGGAATGATGTGTGGAATGTGGATTGAATGATGTGTGGAATGATGTATCGAATGATATCTGGAATGATGTGTGGAATGATGTGTGGATTGATGTGTGCAATGATGTGTGGAATGCTGTGTGGAATTTTGTGTCGAATGCTGTATGGAATGATGTGTGGAATGATGTATGGAATGAGGTGCGGAATGATGTGTGGAAGAAGGTGTGGATTGATGTGTGGAATGATGTGTGGAATGAGATGTGGAATGATGCGTGGAATGTTTTGTGGAATGAGTTGTGGAATGATATTTTGAATGCTGTATGGAATCATGTGTGCAATGATGTGTGGAATGACGTGTGGAATGAGGTGTGGATAGATGTGTGGAATGATGTGTGCAATGATGTGTGGAATGAGGTGTGGAATGATGTGTGGAATGACGTGTGGAATCAGATGTGGAATGAGGTTTGGAATGATACTTGGAATGCTGTGCAGAATGATGTGTTGAATGATGTGTGGAGTGAGGTGTGCAATGATGTGTCGAATGGTATCCGGAATGATGTGTGGAATAATGTGTGGAATAATGTTTGGAATGATGTGTGGAATGATGCGTAGAATGTTAAGTGGAATGATGTGTGGAATGATGTATGGAATGATGTGTGGAATGATGTGTGGAATGATGTGTGGAATGAAGTGCCGAATGAGGTATGGACTGATGTGTGGAATGATGTGTGGATTGATATGTGGAATGATGTGTGGAATGATGTGTGGAATGATGTGTGGGATGATGTATGGAATAACGTGCGGAATAATGAGTGGGATGATGTTTGGAATGATGTGTGGAATGATGTGTGGAATAACGTGTGGAATGATGAGTGGAATGATGTTTGGAATGATGTGTGGAATGATGTGTGGAATGATGTGTGGAATGATGTGAGTAATGATGTGTGGAATGTTATGGAATGATATGTGGAATGAGGTGTGGAATGATGTGTGAATAGATGTGTGGAATGATGTGTTAAATGAGTTGTGGAATTATGTCTGGAATGATGTGTGGAATGATGTATGGAATGAGGTGCGGAATGATGTGAGGAAGAAGGTGTGGATTGATGTGTGGAATGATGTGTGGATTGAGATGTGGAATGATGCGTGGAATGATATGTGGAATGAGTTGTGGAATGGCAATTTGAATGCTGTGTGGAATGATGTGTGCAATGATGTGTGGAATGACATGTGGAATGAGGTGTGGATAGATGTGTGGAATGATGTGTGCAATGATGTGTTGAATGAGGTGTGGAATGATGTGTGGAATGATGTGTGGATTGAGATGTGGAATGAGGTGTGGAATGATACTTGGAATGCTGTGCGGATTCATGTGTTGAATGATGTGTGGAGTGAGGTGTGCAATGATGTGTCGAATGATATCCGGAATGATGTGTGAAATAATATGTGGAATAATGTTTGGAATGATGTGTGGAATGATGCGTAGAATGTTAAATGGAATGAGATGTGGAATGATGTTTGGAATGAAGAGTGGAATGACGTGTGGAATGATGTGTGGAATGATGTGTGGAATGATGTGTGGAATGATGTGTGGAATGAAGTGTGGAATGAGGTATGGACTGCTGCGTGCAATGATCTGTGGATTGATACGTGGAATGATGTGTGGAATGATATGTGGAATGCTGTGTGGAATGATGTGTGGAATATTGTGTGGAATGAGGTGTCGAATGAGGAGTGGAATGAAGTGTGGAATGGTGTGTGGAATGATGTTTGGGATGATGTGTGGAATGAGTTTTGGATTGAGGTGTGAAATGATGTGTGGAATGATGTGTAGAATGAGGTGTGGAATGCTGTATGGAATGAGGTGTGGTATGTTGAGTGGAATGATGTGTGGAATGATATGTACAATGAGTATTGAATGATGTGTGGAATGAGGTGTGGAATGATGTGTCAATGATGTGTGAAATAACATGTGGAATAATGTTTGGAATGATGTGTGGAATGATGCGTAGAATGTTAAATGGAATGAGATGTGGAATGATGTTTGGAATGAAGTGTGGAATGACGTGTGGAATGATGTGTGGAATGATGTGTGGAATGATGTGTGGAATGCTGTGTGGAATGAGGTGTGGAATGAGGTATGGACTGCTGCGTGCAATGATCTGTGGATTGATCCGTGGAATGATGTGTGGAATGATATGTGGAATGCTGTGTGGAATGATGTGTGGAATATTGTGTGGAATGAGGTGTCGAATGAGGAGTGGAATGAAGTGTGGAATGTTGTGTGGAATGATGTTTGGGATGATGTGTGGAATGAGTTTTGGATTGAGGTGTGAAATGATGTGTGGAATGATGTGTAGAATGAGGTGTGGAATGCTGTATGGAATGAGGTGTGGTGTGTTGAGTGGAATGATGTGTGGAATGATATGTACAATGAGTATTGAATGATGTGTTGAATGGGGTGAGGAATGATGTGTGGAATGAGGTGCGGAATGATGTGTCAATGATGTGTGGAATGAGGTGTGGAATGATGTGTCAATGATGTGTGGAATGATGTGTGGAAATATGTGTGGAATGATGTGTGGAATGAATTATGGAATGAGGTGTGGAATGAATTGTGGAACGATGTGTGGAATGAGATGTGGAATGATGCGTGAAATGATGTGTGGAATGATGTCTGGATTGATGTGTGTAATGATGTGCGGAATGTTATGGAATGATGTTTGGAATGATGTGTGCAATGATGTGTGGAATGGTGTGTGGATTGATGTGTAATGATGTGTGGAATGTTATGGAATTATGTGTGGAATGAGGTGTGGAATGATGTGTGGAAAGATGTGTGGAATGATGTATGGAATGAGGAGCGGAATGATGTGTGGAAGAAGGTGTGGATTGATGTGTGGAATGATGTGTGGAATGAGATGTGGAATGATGCGTGGAATGTTATGTGGAATGTGTTCTGGAATGATATTTTGAATGCTGTATGGAATGATGTGTGCAATGATGTGTGGAATGACGTGTGGAATGAAGTGTGGATAGATGTGTTGAATGTTGTGTGCAATGATGTGTGGAATGATGTGTGGAATGAGATGTGGAATGAGGTGTGGAATGATACTTGGAATGCTGTGCGGAATGATGTGTTGAATGATGTGTGGAGTGAGGTGTGCAATGACGTGTCGAATGATATCCGGAATGATGTGTGGAATGAGGTGTGGAATGATGTTTGGAATGATGTGTGGTATGATGTGTGCAATGATGTGTGGAATGATGTGTGGATTGATGTGTAATGATGTGTGGAATGTTATGGAATGATGTGTGGAATGAGGTGTGGAATGATGTGTGGAAAGATGTGTGGAATGATGTGTGGAATGAGATGTGCAATGATGTGTGGAATGATGTGTGGAATGAGGTGTGGAATGATATTTTGAATGCTGTCTGGAATGATGTGTGCAATGAAGTGTGGCATTATGTGTGAAATGAGGTGTGGATATATTTGTGGAATGATGTGTGCAATGATGTGTGGAATGAGGTGTGGAATGATGTGTGGAATGATGTTTGGAATGAGATGTGGAATGAGCTGTGGAATGATGTGTGGAATGATGTGTGGAATGTTGTGTGCAATGATGTGTGGAATGCTGTGTGGAATTATGTGTTGAACGTTGTATGGAATGATGTGTGGAATGATGTATGCAATGACGTGCGGAATGATGTGTGGAAGAAGGTGTGGATTGATGTGTGGAATGATGTGTGGAATGAGATGTGGAATGATGCGTGGAATGATATGTGGAATGAGGTATGGAATGATATTTTGAATGCTGTGTGGAATGATGTGTGCAATGATGTGTGGAATGAGGTGTGGAAAGATGTGTGGAATGATGTGTGGAATGAGATGTGGAATGACGTGTGGAATGATACTTGGAATGCTGTGCGGAAAAATGTGTTGAATGATGTGTGGAGTGAGGTGTGCAATGATGTATCGAATGATATCCGGAATGATGTGTGGAATAATGTGTGGAATAATGTTTGGAATTATGTGTGATATGATGCGTAGAATGTTATGTGGAATGAGGTGTGGAATGATGTTTGGAATGATGTGTGGAATGATGTGTGGAATAATGTGTGGAATGATGTGTGGAATGAGGTGTGGAATGAGGTATGGACGGATGCGTGGAATGATGTGTGGATTGATATACGGAATGATGTGTGGAATGAGGTGTGGAATGATGTGTGGAATGATTTTTGGATTGAGGTGTGGAATGATGTTTGGAATGATGTGTTGAATGATGTGTGGAATGTTTTGTGAAATGATGTGTGCAATAAGTTGTGAAATGAGGTGTGGAATGAGCTTTGGAATGATAGTGGAATGATGTGTGGAATGATGCGTGGGATGATGTGTGGAATCATATGAGGAATGATGTGTGGATCAATGTGTGGAATGATGTGTTAATGAGTTGTGGAATGAGGTGTGGAATGATGTGTGGAATGATGTGTGGAATCATATGAGGAATGATGTGTCGAATCATGTGTGGATTGATCTTTGGAATGATAGTGGAATGATGTGTGGAATGATGCGTGGGATGATGTGTGGAATGATGTGTGGAAGAAAGTGTGGATTGATGTGTGGAATGATGTGTGGAATGAGATGTGGAATGATGCGTGGAATGATATGTGGAATGAGGTATGGAATGATATTTTGAATGCTGTGTGGAATGATGTGTGCAATGATGTGTGGAATGAGGTGTGGAAAGATGTGTGGAATGATGTGTGGAATGAGATGTGGAATGACGTGTGGAATGATACTTGGAATGCTGTGCGGAAAAATGCGTTGAATGATGTGTGGAGTGAGATGTGCAATGATGTATCGAATGATATCCGGAATGATGTGTGGAATAATGTGTGGAATAATGTTTGGAATGATGTGTGATATGATGCGTAGAATGTTATGTGGAATGAGGTGTGGAATGATGTTTGGAATGATGTGTGGAATGATGTGTGGAATAATGTGTGGAATGATGTGTGGAATGAGGTGTGGAATGAGGTATGGACGGATGCGTGGAATGATGTGTGGATTGATATACGGAATGATGTGTGGAATGATGTGTGGAATGAGGTGTGGAATGATGTGTAGAATGATTTTTGGATTGAGGTGTGGAATGATGTTTGGAATGATGTGTTGAATGATGTGTGGAATGTTTTGTGAAATGATGTGTGCAATAAGTTGTGGAATGAGGTGTGGAATGTTATGTGAAATGAGGTGTGGAATGAGCTTTGGAATGATAGTGGAATGATGTGTGGAATGATGCGTGGGATGATGTGTGGAATCATATGAGGAATGATGTGTGGATCAATGTGTGGAATGATGTGTGAATGAGTTGTGGAATGAGGTGTGGAATGATGTGTGGAATGATGTGTGGAATCATATGAGGAATGATGTGTCGAATCATGTGTGGATTGATCTTTGGAATGATAGTGGAATGATGTGTGGAATGATGCATGGGATGATGTGTGGAATCATATGAGGAATGATGTGTGGATTGATGTGTGGAATGATGTGTGGAATGATGTGGGGGATGATGTGTGGAATCATATGAGGAATGATGTGTGGATTAGTGTGTGGAATGATGTGTGAATGAGTTGTGGAATGAGGTGTGGAATGATGTTTGGAATAATGTGTGGAATGAGGAGTGGAATGACGTTTGGAATGATGTGTAGAATGAAGTGTGGAAAGATGTTTTGAATGATGTGGGAATGATGTGTGGAATGATGTGTGGAATGATATTTTGAATGCTGTGCGGATTCATGTGTTGAATGATGTGTGGAGTGAGGTGTGCAATTATGCGTCGAATGATATGCGGAATGATGTGTGGAATAATGTGTGGAATAATGTTTGGAATGATGTGTGGAATGCTGTGAGGAATGATGTATGGAATGATGTGTGGAATGATGTGTGGAATGAAGTGTGGAATGATTTTTTGAATGATGTGTGGAATGACGTGTGGAATGAGGTGTGGAATGATGTGTGGAATGATGTTTGGAATGAGATGTGGAATGAGGTGTGGAATGATACTTGGAATGCTGTGCTGAAAAATGCGTTGAATGATGTGTGGAGTGAGGTGTGCAATGAAGTATCGAATGATATCCGGAATGATGTGAGGAATAATGTGTGGAATAATGTTTGGAATGATGTGTGAAATGATACGTACAATGTTATGTGGAATGAGGTGTGGAATGATGTTTGGAATGATGTGTGAAATGATGTGTGGAATGATGTGTGGAATGATGTGTGGAATGAGGTGTGGAATGAGGTATGGACGGATGCGTGGAATGATGTGTGGATTGATATGCGGAATGATGTGTGGAATGATGTGTGGAATGAGGTGTGGAATGATATGTGGAATGCTGTGTGGATTGATGTTTGGAATGATGTGTGGAATGATGTGTGGGATGATGTGTGGGATCATATGAGGAATGATGTGTGGATTAATGTGTGGAATGATGTGTGAATGAGTTGTGGAATGAGGTGTGGAATGATGTGTGGAATGATGTGTGGAATGAGGAGTGGAACGATGTTTGGAATGAGTTGTGGAATGATGTGTGGAATGTTATATGGAATGAGGTGTGGAATGATCTTTGGAAAGAGGTTTGGAATAATGTTTGGAATGATGTGTGGAATGAGGTGTGTAATTATATTTGGAATGCTGTGTTGAATGATGTGTAGAATGACGTGTGGATTGATATCTGGAATGATGTGTGCAATGATGCTTGGCATGCTGTATGGAATGAGGTGTGGAATGTTGATTGGAATGATTTGTGGATTGATATGTGGAATGATGTATTGAATGATGTGCGGAATGAGGTGAGGAATTATGTGTGGAATGAAGTTTGGAAAGATGTGTGCAATGATGTGTCGAATGATATATGGAATGATGTGTGGAATAATGTGTGGAATGCTGTTTGGAATAATGTGTGGAATTATGCGTGGAATGCTTTGTGGAATGAGGTATGGATTGATGTTTGGAATGATGTGTGGAACGATGTGTGGAATGATGTTTGGAATGATGTGTGGAATGAAGGATGGAATGAGGTATGTACTGATGTGTGGAATGATGTGTGGATTGATGTGTGGAATGATGTGATGAATGTTTAGGAATGATGTGTTGAATGAGGTGTGGAATGATGTGTGGAATGCAGTGTGGAATGATGTGTGGATTTATGTGCGGAATGTGGTGTGGAATGAGGAGTGGAATGATGTGTGGAATGAGCTGTGGAATGAGGTGTGGAATGATGTGTGCAATGATGTGTAGAATGAGGTGTGGATAGATGTGTGCAATGTTGTGTGCAATGATGTGTGGAATGAGGTGTGGAATGATGTGTGGAATGATGTGTGGAATGAGATGTGGAATGAGGTGTGGAATGATACTTGGAATGCTGTGCGGAATGATGTGTTGAATGATGTGTGGAGTGAGATGCGCAATTATGTGTCGAATGATATCCGGAATGATGTGTGGAATAATGTGTGGAATAATGTTTGGAATGATGTGTAGAATGATGCGTAGAATGTTATGCGGAATGAGGTGTGGAATGATGTTTGGAATGATGTGTGGAATGATGTGTGGAATGATGTGTGGAATGATGTGTGAATGATGTGTGGCATGATGCGTGGAATCATATGAGGAATGATGTGTGGATTAATGTGTGGAATGATGTGTGAATGAGTTGTGGAATGAGGTGTGGAATGATGTGTGGAATGATGTGTGCAATGAGGTGTCGATTAATATGCGGAATGATGTGTGGAATGATGTGTGGAATAAGGTGTGGATTGATGTGTGGAATGCTGTGAGGAATGATGTATGGAATGATGTGTGGAATGATGTGTGGGATGATGTGTGGAATCATATGAGGAATGATGTGTGGGTTAATGTGTGGAATGATGTGTGAATGAGTTGTGGAATGAGGTGTGGAATGATGTGTGGAATGATGTGTGGAATGAGGTGTGTCATGCTGTATGGAATGAGGTGTGGAATGTTGAGTGGAATGATGTGTGGAATGATAAGTGGAATGATGTATTGAATGATGTGCGGAATGAGGTGAGGAATGATGTGTGGAAAGAAGTTTGGAATGATGTGTGCAGTGATGTGTCGAATGATATATGGAATGATGTGTGGAATAATGTGTGGAATGATGTTTGGAATGATGTGTGGAATGATGCGTGGAATGTTCTGTGGAATGAGGTATAGATTAATGTTTGAAATGATGTGTGGAATGATGTGTGGAATGATGTGTGGAATAATGTGTGGAATGAGGGATGGAATTAGGTATGTACTGATGTGTGGAATGATGTGTGGATTGATGTGTGGAATGATGTGATGAATGTTTTGGAATGATGTGTTGAATGAGGTGTGGAAAGATGTGTGGAATGCATTGTGGAATGATGTGTGGATTTATGTGGTGGAATGTGGTGTGGAATGAGGAGTGGAATGATGTGTGGAATGAGTTGTGGAATGAGGTGTGGAATGATGTGTGGAATGATGTGTGGAATGATGTGTAGAATGATCTGTGGAATGATGTGCTGAATAATTTTTGGAAAGATGTGTGGAATGATGTGTGGAATGAATTGTGGAATGATGTGTGGAATGATGTGATGAATGTTTAGGAATGATGTGTTGAATGAGGTGTGGAATGATGTGTGGAATGCAGTGTGGAATGATGTGTGGATTTATGTGCGGAATGTGGTTTGGAATGAGGAGTGGAATGATGTGTGGAATGAGCTGTGGAATGAGGTGTGGAATGATGTGTGCAATGATGTGTAGAATGAGGTGTCGATAGATGTGTGCAATGTTTTGTGCAATGATGTGTGGAATGAGGTGTGGAATGATGTGTGGAATGATGTGTGGAATGAGATGTGGAATGAGATGTGGAATGATACTTGGAATGCTGTGCGGAATGATGTGTTGAATGATGTGTGGAGTGAGGTGTGCAATTATGTGTCGAATGATATCCGGAATGATGTGTGGAATAATGTGTGGAATAATGTTTGGAATGATGTGTAGAATGATGCGTAGAATGTTATGCGGAATGAGGTGTGGAATGATGTTTGGAATGATGTGTGGAATTATGTGTGGAATGATGTGTGGAATGATGTGTGGAATGATGTGTGGGATGATGCGTGGAATCATATGAGGAATGATGTGTGGATTAATGTGTGGAATGATGTGTGAATGAGTTGTGGAATGAGGTGTGGAATGATGTGTGGAATGATCTGTGGAACGAGGTGTGGATTAATATGCGGAATGATGTGTGGAATGATGTGTGGAATAAGGTGTGGAATTATGTGTGGAATGCTGTGTGGAATGATGTGTGGAATGATGTGTGGAATGATGTATGGGATGATGTGTGGAATCATATGAGGAATGATGTGTGGAATGATGTATGGAATGATGTGCGGAATGAGGTGAGGAATGATGTGTGGAAAGAAGTTTGGAATGATGTGTGCAATGATGTGTGGAATGATATATGGAATGATGAGTGAAATAATGTGTGGAATGATGTTTGGAATGATGTGTGGAATGATGCGTGGAATGTTCTGTGGAATGAGGTATAGATTAATGTTTGGAATGATGTGTGGAATGATGTGTGGAATGATGTGTGGGATGATGTGTGGAATCATATGAGGAATGATGTGTGGGTTAATGTGTGGAATGATGTGTGAATGAGTTGTGGAATGAGGTGTGGAATGATGTGTGGAATGATGAGTGGAATGAGGTGTGTCATGCTGTATGGAATGAGGTGTGGAATGTTGAGTGGAATGATGTGTGGAATGATAAGTGGAATGATGTATGGAATGATGTGCGGAATGAGGTGAGGAATGGTGTGTGGAAAGAAGTTTGGAATGATGTGTGCAATGATGTGTCGAATGATGTTTGGAATGATGTGTGGAATGATGCGTGGAATGTTCTGTGGAATGAGGTATAGATTAATGTTTGGAATGATGTGTGGAATGATGTGTGGAATGATGTGTGGAATAATGTGTGGAATGAGGGATGGAATGCGGTATGTACTGATGTGTGGAATGATGTGTGGATTGATGTGTGGAATGATGTGATGAATGTTTTGGAATGATGAGTTGAATGAGGTGTGGAAAGATGTGTGGAATGCATTGTGGAATGATGTGTGGATTTATGTGTGGAACGTGGTGTGGAATGAGGAGTGGAATGGTGTGTGGAATAGTTGTGGAATGAGGTGTCGAATGATGTGTTGAATGATGTGTGGAATGATGTGTAGAATGATCTGTGGAATGATGTGTTGAATAATTTTTGGAAATATGTGTGGAATGATGTGTGGAATGAGATGTGGAATGATGTGTGGAATGATGTGATGAATGTTTTGGAATGATGTGTTGAATGAGGTGTGGAATGATGTGTGGAATGCAGTGTAAAATGATCTGTGGATTTATGTGCGGAATGTGGTGTGGGGGAATGAGCAGTGGAATGATGTGTGGAATGAGCTGTGGAATGAGGTGTGGAATGATGTGTGCAATGATGTGTAGAATGAGGTGTGGATAGATGTGTGCAATGTTGTGTGCAATGATGTGTGGAATGAGGTGTGGAATGATGTGTGGAATGATGTGTGAATGAGTTGTGGAATGAGGTGTGGAATGATGTGTGGAATGATGTGTGGAATGAGGTGTGGATTAATATGCGGAATGATGTGTGGAATGATGTGTGGAATAAGGTGTGGAATGATGTGTGGAATGATGTGTGGAATGAGATGTGGAATGAGGTGTGGAATGATACTTGGAATGCTGTGCGGAATTATGTGTTGAATGATGTGTGGAGTGAGGTGTGCAATGATGTGTCGAATGATATCCGGAATGATGCGTGGAATAATGTGTGAAATAATGTTTGGAATGATGTGTGGAATGATGCGTAGAATGTTATGTAGAATGAGGTGTGGAATGAAGTTTGGAATGATGTGTGGAATAATGTGTGGAATTACATGTGGAATGATGTGTGGAATGATGTGTGGGATGATGTGTGGAATCATATGAGGAATGATGTGTAGATTAATGTGTGGAATGATGTGTGAATGAGTTGTGGAATGATGTGTGGACTGATGTGTGGAATGATGTGTGGAATGAGGTGTGGAATGAGGTATGGAGTGATGTGTGGAATGATGTGTGGAATGATGTGTGGAATAATGTATGTAATGATATTTGGAATTATGTGTGGAATGAGGTGCGGAATGTTTTGTGGAATGATGTGTGGAATGTTTTGTCCAAAGATGTGTGGAATGATTTGTGGAATGATGTGTGGAATGAGTTGTGGAATGAGGTGTGGAATGTTACGTGGAATGAGGTGTGGAATGATTTTGGAAAGAGGTTTGGAATAATGTTTGGAATGATGTGTGGAATGAGGTGTGGCATGCTGTATGGAATGAGGTGTGGAATGTTGAGTGGAATGATTTGTGGAATTATATGTGAAATGATGTATTGAATGATGAGCGGAATTAGGTGAAAAATGATGTGTTGAATGAAGTTGGGAAAGATGTGTGCAATGATGTGTCGAATGGTATCTGGAATGATGTGTGGAATAACGTGTGGAATGATGTTTGGAATGATGTGTGGAATGATGTGTGGAATGATGTGTGGAATTATGTATGTAATGATGTTTGGAATTATGTGTGGAATGAGGTGCTGAATGTTGTGTGGAATCATGTGTGAAATAATGTGTGCAATGATGTGTGGAATGATTTGTGGAATGATGTGTGGAATGAGTTGTGGAATGATCTGTGGAATGTTATATGGATTGAGGTGTGGAATGATCTTTGAAATGAGGTTTGGAATGATGTGTGGAATAATGTGTGGAATGATGCGTGGAATCATATGTGGAATGAGGTGTTGAATGAGATGTGCAATGAGGTTTGGAATCATGTTAGGAAAGATGAGTGGAGTGCTGTGTGGAATGATGTGTGGGATGATGTGTGGAATGGTGTTTGGAATGATGTATGGAATGACGCGGTTCATGAAATGTGGAATAGTGTGTGGAATGATTTGTGAAATGATGTGTGGAATGAAGTGTGGAAAGATGTGTGGAATGATGTGTGGAATGATGTGTGGAATGTTGTGTGGAAATATGTTTTTAATGATGTGTGGAACGAGGTGTGGAATGAATGTTTGAAATGATATGTGGAATGATGTATTGAATGATGTATGGAAGGATGTGTGGAATGAGGTGAGGAATGATGTTTGGAATGAAGTGTGGAAAGATGTGTGGAATGATGTGGGAACGAGTTGTGGAATGAGAAGTAAAATGATATGTGGAATGACACGTGGAATGAGGAGTGGATGATATTTGGAATGTTGTTTGGAATGATGTGTGGATTGATGTGTGTTATGATGTGTGGAAAGTTATGGAATGATGTGTGGAATGAGGTGTGTAATGATGTGTCAATTATGTGTGGAATGATGTGTGGAATGTTGTGTGGAATGATGTGTGGAATGAGTTTTGGAATGAGGTGTGGAATGCTGTATGGAATGAGGTGTGGTATGTTGAGTGGAATGATGTGTGGAATGCTATGTGCAATGATGTATTCAATGATGTGTTGATTGGGGTGAGGAATGATGTGTGGAATGAAGTATGGTATGATGTGTTGAATGATGTTTGGAATGATGTGTGGAATGATGCGTGGAATGTTATGTGGAATGAGGTATGGAATGTTGTTTGGAATGACGTGTGGAATGATGTGTGGAATGATGTGTGGAATGATGTGAGGAACGAGGTGTGAAATGAGGTGTGCAATGATGTGTGGAATGATGTGTGGAATGAGATGTGGAATGATGCGTGGAATGATGTGTGGAATGATATGTGGAATGATGTATTGAAAGGTGTGTGGAATGATGTGTGGAATGAGGTGAGGAATGATGTGTGGAATTAAGTTTGGAAGGATGTGTGGAATGATGTGTGGAACGAGGTGTGGAATGAGCTGTGGAATGATGCATGGAATGATATGTGGAATGAGGAGTGGATGATATTTGGAATGTTGTTTGGAATGATGTGTGGATTGATGTGCGTAATGATGTGTGGAATGTTATGGAATGATGTGTGGAATGATGTGTGGAATGATGTGTGGAATGATGTGTGGCTTTAAGATATGGATGGATGTGTGTAATGATGTGTGGAATGTTATGGAATGATGTGTGGAATGATGTGTGGAATGATGTGTGGAATGATGTTTGGAATGATGTGTGGAATGATATGTGAAATGATGTATTGAATGATGTTTGGAATGCTGTGTGGAATGATGTGTGGATTGATGTATGTAATGATGTGTGGAATGTTATGCAATAATGTGTGGAATGAGGTCTGGAATGATGTGTCAATGATGTGTGCAAAAATGTGTGGAATGATGTGTGTAATAATGTATGGAATGATGTGTGGAATGATGTTTGGAATGATGTGTGGAATGATGTGTGGAGTGATGTGTGGATTGATGTGTGTAATGATGTGTGAATGAGTTGTGGAATGAGCTTTGGAATGATGTTTGGAATGATGTTTGGAATGGGTTGTGGCATGATGTTTGGAATGATGTGTAGAATGGAGTGTGGACTGGTGTTTTGAAAGATGAGTGGAATAATGTGTGGAATGAGTTGTGGAATGTGGTGTGGAATGATGTGTGGAATGATGTATGGAATGATGTGTGGAATGATGTATGTAATGATGTTTTGAATTATGTGTGGAATGATGTGCTGAATGTGGTGTGGAATGATGTGTGGAAAGACGTGTGCAATGATGTGTGGAATGTTTTGTGGAATGATGTGAGGAATGATCTTTGTAATGAGGTTTGTAATGATTTGTGGAATTATGTGTGGAATGATGCGTGGAATCAAATGTGGAATGAGGTGTGTAATGATATGTGGAATGAGGTTTGGAATGATGTGTGCATTGAAGTGCGTAATGATGTGTGATATGTCATGGAATGATGTGAGGAATGCGGTGTGGAATGATGTTTGGAATGATGTCTGGAATGATGTGTGGCTTCATGTATGGATGGATGTGTGTAATGAGGTGTGGAATGTTAGGGAATAATGTGTGGAATGATGTGTGGAATGATGTGTGGAATGATGTTTGGAATGATGTGTGGAATGATATGTGGAATGATGTGTCGAATGATATCTGGAATGATGTGTGGAATGATGTGTGAATTGATGTGTGTAATGTTGTGTGGAATGAAGTGGGGAATGATGTGTGGAATGAGTTTTGGAATGAGGTGTGGAATGCTGTATGGAATGAGGTGTACAATGTTGAGTGGAATGATGTGTGGAATGATATGTGCAATGATGTATTGAATGATGTGTTGAATGTGGTGAGGAATGATGTGTGGAATGAAGTTTGGTATGATGTGTTGAATGATGTTTCGAATGATGTGTGCAATGATGCGTGGAATGTTATGTGGAATGAGGTATGGAATGATGTTTGGAATGACGTGTGGAATGATGTGTGGAATGAAGTGTGGAATGATGTGTGCAATGATGCGTGGAATGTTATGTGCAATGAGGTATGGAATGATGTTTGGAATGACGTGTGGAATGAGATGTGGAATGATGTATTGAAAGGTGTGTGGAATGATGTGTGGAATGAGGTGAGGAATGATGTGTGGAATTAAGTGTGGAAGGATGTGTGGAATGATGTGTGGAACGAGGTGTGGAATAAGATGTAAAATGATGCGTGGAATGATATGTGGAATGAGGAGTGGATGATATTTGGTATGTTGTTTGGAATGATGTGTCAATTGATGGGCGTAATGATGTGTGGAATGTTATGGAATGATGTGTGGAATGCGGTGTGGAATGATGTTTGGAATGATGTGTGGAATGATGTGTGGCTAGATGTATGGATGGATGTGTGTAAAGAGGTGTGGAATGTTATGGAATGATGTGTGGAATGATGTGTGGAATGATGTGTGGAATGATGTTTGGAATGATGTGTGAATTGATGTGTGTAATGTTGTGTGGAACGTTATGGAATGATGTGTGGAATGAGGTATGGAATGATGTGTCAATGATGTGTGGAAAGATGTGTGGAATGATGTGTGGAATGATGTGTGGAATAACGTGCGGAATGATGTGTGGAATGATGTTTGGAATGATGTGTGGAATGATGTGTGGAATGATGTGTGGATTGATGTGTGTAATGATGTGTGGAATGTTATATAATGATGTGTGGAATGAGGTGTGGAATGATGTGTGGAAAGATGTGTGGAATGATGTGTGGAATGAGATGTGGAATGATGTGTGGAATGATGTGTGGAATGATGTGTGGAATATTTTATGCAATTATGTGTGGAATGCTGTGTGGAATTATGTGTGGAATGCTGTATGGAATGATGTGTGGAATGATGTATGGAATGACTTGCGGAATAATGTGTGGAAGAAGGTGTGGATTGATGTGTGTAATGATGTGTGGAATGAGATGTGGAATGATGCGTGGAATGATATGTGGAATGAGGTGTGGAATGATATTTTGAATGCTGTGTGGAATGATGTGTGCAATAATGTGTGGAATGACGTGTGGAATGAGGTGTGGATAGATGTGTGGAATGATGTGTGCAATGATGTGTGGAATGAGATGTGGAATGAGGTGTGGAATGATACTTGGAATGCTGTGCGGAATGATTTGTTGAATGATGTTTGGAGTGAGGTGTGCAATGATGTGTCGAATGATATCCGGAATGATGTGTGGAACAATGTGTGGAATAATGTTTAGAATGATGTGTGGAATGATGCGTAGAATGTTATGTTGAATGAGGTGTGGAATGATATTTGGAATGATGTGTGGAATGATGTGTGGAATGATGTGTAGAATAATGTGTGGAATGAGGTGTGGAATGATGTGTGGAAAGAGGTGTGGAATGAGGTGGATTGATGTGTGGAATGATGTGTGGATTGATATTTGGAATGATGTGTGGAATGATGTGTGGAATGAGGAGTGGAATGATGTGTGGAATAATTTGTGGAATGAGGTTTCGAATGAGGAGTGGAAGATGTGTGGAATTATGTGTGGAATGATCTGTGGGATGATGTGTTGAATCATATGAGGAATGATGTGTGCATTAATGTCTGGAATGATGTGTGAATGAGTTGTTGAATCAGGTGTGGAATGATGTGTGGAATGAAGTGTGCAATGAGGTGTGGAATGATGTTTGGAATGACGTGTAGAATGAAGTGTGGAAATATATTTTGAATGATGTGGGATTGATGTGTGGAATGAGCTGTGGAATGAGGTGTGGAATGATGTGTGGAATGAGGTGTGGACTGATGTGTGGAATGATGTGTGGAATGATGTGTGGAATTATGTATGTAATGATGTGTGCAATGATGTGTCGAATGATATCTGGAATGATATGTGGAATAATGTGTGGAATGATGTTTGGAATGATGTTTGCAATGATGCGTGGAATGTTCTGTGGAATGAGGTATGGATTGATGTTTGGAATGATGTGTGGAATGATGTGTGGAATGATGTGAGGAATGAGGGATGGAATGAGGTATGTACTGATGTGTGGAATGATGTGTGGATTAATGTGTGGTATAATGTGATGAATGTTTTGGAATGATGTGTTGAATGAGGTGTGGAATGATATGTGGAATGCTGTGTGGAATGATGTGTAGATTTATGTGTGGAATGAGCTGAGGAATGAGGAGTGGAATGATGTGTGAATGAGTTGTTGAATGAGTTGTGGAATGATGTTTGGAATGATGTTTGGAATGAGGTGTGGAATGATGTTTGGAATGATGTGTCGAATGAAGTGTGGAATGTTGTATTGAAAGCTGAGTGGAATGATGTGTGGAATGAGTTGTGGAATGAGGTGATAAATGATGTGTGGAATGAGGTGTGGAATGATGTGTGGAATGCTGTGTGGAATGATGTATGCAATGATATTTGGTATAATGTGTGGAATGAAGTGCTGAATGTCGTGTGGAATGATCTGTGAAATACTGTGTGCAATAATGTGTGGAATGTTTTGTGGATTGATGTGTGGAATGAGTTGTGGAATGAGGTGTGGAATTTTATGTGGAATGAGGTGTGGAATGAGCTTTGGAATGATGTGTGGAATGATGTGTGGAATGATGCATGGAATTATATTTGGAATGAGATGTGGAATGAGATGTGGAATGAGGTTTGGAATGATGTGTGGAATGATGTGTGGAATGCTGTGTGGAATGATTTGTGGAACAATGTTTGGAATGATGTGTGGAATGATGTATGGAATGACGCGGTCAATGAAATGTGGAATGGTGTATGGAATGATCTGTGGAATGATGTGTGGAATGAAGTGTGGAAAGATGTGTGGAATGATGCGTGGAGTGATGTGTGGAATGATATGTGGAATGTTGTGTGGAAAGATGTGTTTAATGGTGTGTGGAACGAAGTGTGAAATGAGGTGTGGAACGATGTGTGGAATGATGTGTGGAATGAGATGTGGAATGATGCGTGGAATGATGTGTGGAATGATATGTGGAATGATGTATTGAATGAAGTGTGGAATGATGTGTGGAATGATGTGGGAACTAGTTGTGGAATGAGATGTGGAATGATACTTGGAATGACATGTGGAATGAGGAGTGGATGATATTTGGAATGTTGTTTGGAATGATGTGTGCATTGATGTGTGATCATGTGTGTAATTTTATGGAATGATGTGTGGAATGAGGTGTGGAATGATGTGCGGCATGATTTGTGGATTGAGGTGTGTAATGATGTGTGGAATGATATGGAATGATGTGTGGAATGGGGTGTGGAATGATGTGTGGCATGATGTGTGGAATGATATGTGGAATGATATATTGAATGATGAGTGAAATGATGTGTGGAATGATGTTTGGAATGATGTGTGCAATGATGCGTGGAATGTTCTGTGGAATGAGGTATGGATTAATGTTTGGAATGATGTGTGGAATGATGTGTGGAATGATGTGTGGAATGATGTGAGGAATGAGGGATGGAATGAGGTATGTACTGATATGTGGAATGATGTGTGGATTAATGTGTGGTATAATGTGATGAATGTTTTGGAATGATGTGTTGAATGAGGTGTGGAATGATATGTTGAATGCTGTGTGGAATGATGTGTAGATTTATGTGTGGAATGAGGTGAGGAACGAGGAGTGGAATGATGTGTGAATGAGTTGTTGAATGAGGTGTGGAATGATGTTTGGAATGATGTTTGGAATGAGGTGTGGAATGATGTTTGGAATGATGTGTCGAATGAAGTGTGGAATGTTGTATTGAAAGCTGAGTGGAATGATGTGTGGAATGAGTTGTGGAATGAGGTGATAAATGATGTGTGGAATGAGGTGTGGAATGATGTGTGGAATGATGTGTGGAATGATGTATGCAATGATATTTGGTATACTGTGTGAAATGAAGTGCTGAACGTCGTGTGGAATGATCTGTGAAATACTGTGTGCAATAATGAGTGGAATGTTTTGTGGATTGATGTGTGGAATGAGTTGTGGAATGAGGTGTGGAATTTTATGTGGAATGAGGTGTGGAATGAGCTTTGGAATGATGTGTGGAATGATGTGTGGAATGATGCATGGAATTATATTTGGAATGAGATGTGGAATGAGATGTGGAATGAAGTGTGGAAAGATGTGTGGAATGATGCGTGGAGTGATGTGTGGAATGATATGTGGAATGTTGTGTGGAAAGATGTGTTTAATGGTGTGTGGAACGAAGTGTGAAATGTGGTGTGGAACGATGTGTGGAATGATGTGTGGAATGAGATGTGGAATGAAGCGTGGAATGATGTGTGGAATGATATGTGCAATGATGTATTGAATGAAGTGTGGAATGATGTGTGGAATGATGTGGGAACTAGTTGTGGAATGAGATGTGGAATGATACTTGGAATGACATGTGGAATGAGGAGTGGATGATATTTGGAATGTTGTTTGGAATGATGTGTGCATTGATGTGTGATCATGTGTGTAATTTTATGGACTGATGTGTGGAATGAGGTGTGGAATGATGTGCGGCATGATTTGTGGATTGAGGTGTGTAATGATGTGTGGAATGTTATGGAATGATGTGTGGAATGGGGTGTGGAATGATGTGTGGCATGATGTGTGGAATGATATGTGGAATGATATATTGAATGATGAGTGAAATGATGTGTGGAATGATGTTTGGAATGATGTGTGGAAAGATATGTGGAAAGCTGTATTGAATGATGTTTGGAATGATGTGTGGAATGATGTGTGGATTGATGTTTGTAATGAGGTGTGGAATGTTATGGAATAATGTGTGGAATGAGGTATGGAATGATGTGTCAATGATGCGTGGAAAAATGTGTGGAATGATGTGTGTAATAATATATGGACTGATGTGTGGAATGATGTTTGGAATGACGTGTGGAATGATGTGTGGAATGATGTTTGGAATGATGTTTGGAATGGGGTGTGGCTTGATGTTTGCAATGATGTGCAGAATGAAGTGTGGAATGGTGTGTTGAAAGATGAGTGGAATGATGTGAGGAATGAGTTGTGGAATGAGGTGTGGAATGATGTGTGGAATGATGTCTGGAATGATGTGTGGAATGATGTATGGAATGATGTGTGGAATGATGTATGTAATGATATTTTGAATTATGTGTCGAATGATGTGCTGAATGTGGTGTGGAAAGATGTGTGGAAAGACGTGTGCAATGATTTGTGGAATGTTTTGTGGAGTGATGTGTGGAATGATCTTTGTAAAGAGATTTGTAATGATTTGTGGAATGATGTGTGGAATGATGCGTGGAATCATATGTGGAATGAGGTGTGGAATGATATGTGGAATGAGGTTTGGAATGATGTGTGAAATGATGTGGGGAATGATGTGTGGAATGATGCGTGGAATGATGTGTGGAATGATGTGTGGAATGATGTATAGAATGACGCGGTAAATGAAATGTGGAATAGTGTGTGGAATGATGTGTGGAATGATGTATTGCATGATGTGTGGAATGACGTGTGGATTGAGATGAGGAATGATGTGTGGAATGATATGTGGAATGATGTATTGAATGATGTGTGGAATGAAGTGTGGAATGAGGTGAGGAATGAGGTGTGGAATGAAGTGTGGAAAGATGTGTGGAATGATGTGTGGAACGAAGTGTGGAATGAGATGTGGAATGATGCGTGGAATGATTTGTCGAATGAGGAGTGGAAGATATTTGGAAAGTTGTTCGGAATGATGTTTTGATTGACATGTGTAATGATGTGTGGAATGATGTGTGGAATGAAGTGTGGAATGATATCTGGAATGATGTGTGGAATGATGTGTGGAATGATGTGTGGAATGATGTGTGGATTGATGTGTGTAATGATGCGTGGAATGTTATGGAATGTTAAATGGAATGAGGTATGGAATAATGTGTCAATGATGTGTCGAAAGATGTGTGGAATGATGTGTGGAATAATGTGTGGAATGTTGTGTGGAAAGATGTTTTAATGATGTGTGGAACGAGGTGTGGAATGATGTGTGGAATTATGTGTGGAATGAGATGTGGAATGATGCGTGGAATGATGTGTGGAATGACATGTGGAATGATGTGTTGAATGATATGTGGAATGATGTGTGGAATGAAGTGTGGAATGATGTGTGGAATGATATGTGGAATGACGTATTGAATGATGTGTGGAATGACGTGTCGAATGAGGTGAGGAATGTAGTAAGGAATGAAGTGTGGAAAGATGTGAGGAATGGTGTGTGGAACGAGGTGTGGAATGAGATGTGGAATGATGCGTGGAATGATTTGTCGAATGAGGAGTGGATGATATTTGGAATGATGTTTGGAATGATGTTTTGATTGACGTGTGTAATGATGTGTGAAATGTTATGGAATGATGTGTGGAATGAAGTGTGGAATGATATCTGGAATGATGTGTGGAATGATGTGTGGAATGATGTTTGGAATGATGTGTGGAATGTTGTGTGGAATGATGTGTGGCATTATGTGTGGAATTATATGTGGAATGATGCATTTAATGATGTGTGAAATGATGTGTGGAATGATGTTTGGAATGTTGTGTGGAATGATGAGTGGAATGATTTATTGAATTATGTGTGGAATGATATGTCGAATGATATCTGGAATGATGTGTGGAATGATGTTTGGCATACTGTCTGGAATGATGTGTGGAATGATGTGTGGAATGATGTGTGGACTGACATGTGTAATGATGTGCGGAATATTATGGAATGATGTGCGGAATGAGGTATGGAATGATGTGTCAATGATGTTTGGAAAGATGTGTGGAATGATGTGTAGAATAATGTGTGGTATGATGTGTGGAATTACATGTGGAATGATGTATTTAATGATGTGTGAAATGACGTGTGGAATGATGTTTGGAATGTTGTGTGGACTGACATGTGTAATGATGTGCGGAATGTTATGGAATGATGTGCGGAATGAGGTATGGAATGATGTGTCAATGTTGTTCGGAAAGATGTGTGGTATGATGTGTGGAATTATGTTTGGAATGATGTGTGGAATGTTGTGTGGAATGACGTATGGATTGATGACTGTAATGATTCATGGAATGTTATGGAATGATGTGTGGAATGAGGTCTGGAATGATGTGTCAATGATGTGTGGAATGATGTGTGGAATGATGCGTGGAATGATGTGTGGAATGAGTTTTGGAATGAGGTGTGGAATGATGTGTGGAATGATGTGTAGAATGAGGTATGGAATGCTGTATGGAATGATGTGTGGAATGTTGAGTGGAATGATGGGTGGAATGATATGTGCAATGATGTATTGAATGATGTGTGGAATGAGATGAGGAATGATGTGTGGAATAAAGTTTGGAATGATGTGTGCAATGAAGTTTCGAATGATATCTGGAATGATTTGTGGAATAATGTGTTGAATGATGTTTGGAATGATGTGTGGAATGATGCGTCGAATGTTATGTGGAATGAGGTATGGAATGATGTTTGGAATGACGTGTGGAATGATGTGTGGAATGTTGTGTGGAAAGATGTTTTTAATGATGTGTGGAACGAGGTGTGAAATGAGGTGTCGAATGTTGAGTGGAATGATGTGTGGAATGATATGTGGAATGATGTTTTGAATGATGTGTGGAATGAGGTGAGGAATGATGTGTGAAATGAAGTGTGGTATGAGGTGTGCAATGATGTGTCGAATGATATCCGGAATGTTGTGTGGAATAATGTGTTGAATAATTTTTGGAATGATGCGTAGAATGTTATGTGGAATGAGGTGTGGAATGATGTTTGGAATGATGTGTGGAATGATGTGTGCAATGATGTGTGGAATGATGTGTGTAATGTTATGTGGAATGAGGTTTGGAATGAGGTATGGTCTGATGTGTGGAATGATGTGTGGATTGATATGTGAAATGATGTGTGGAATGATGTGTGGAATGAAGTGTGGAATGATGTGTGGAATGCTGTGTGGAATGATGTGTGGAATAATGTGTGCAATGAGGTTTCGAATGAGGAGTGGAATGATGTGTGGAATGATGTGTGGAATGATGTGTGGGAAGATGTGTGGAATAATATGAGGAATGATGTGTGGATTAATGTGTGGAATTGTGTGTGAATGAGTTGTGGTATGAGGTGTGGAATGCTGTGTGGAATGATGTGTGGCATGAGGTGTGGAATGATGTTTGGAATGATGTGTAGAATGAAGTGTGGAAAGATGTTTTGAATGATGTGTGGAATGATGTGTGGAATTAGTTGTGGAATGAGGTGTGGAATGATTTTGGAATGAGGTGTGGAATGATGTGTGGAATGATGTGTGGAATGAGATGTGGAATGATGCGTGGAATGATGTGTGGAATAATATGTGGAATGATGTGTTGAATGATGTGTGGAATGATGTGTGGAATGAAGTGTGGAATGATGTGTGGAATGATATGTGGAATGACGTATTGAATGATGTGTGGAATGACGTGTGGAATGAGTTGAGGAATGTAGTAAGGAATGAAGTGTGGAAAGATGTGAGGAATGATGTGTGGAACGAGGTGTGGAATGAGATGTGGAATGATGCGTGGAATGATTTGTCGAATGAGGAGTGGATGATATTTGGAATGATGTTTGGAATGATGTTTTGATTGACGTGTGTAATGATGTGTGAAATGTTATGGAATGATGTGTGGAATGAAGTGAGGAATGATATCTGGAATGATGTGTGGAATGATGTGTGGAATGATGTTTGGAATGATGTGTGGAATGATGTGTGGAATGATGTGTGGCATTATGTGTGGAATTATATGTGGAATGATGTATTTAATGATGTGTGAAATGATGTGTGGAATGATGTTTGGAATGTTGTGTGGAATGATGAGTGGAATGATTTATTGAATTATGTGTGGAATGATATGTCGAATGATATCTGGAATGATGTGTGGAATGATGTTTGGCATACTGTCTGGAATGATGTGTGGAATGATGTGTGGAATGATGAGTGGACTGACATGTGTAATGATGTGCGGAATGTTATGGAATGATGTGCGGAATGAGGTATGGAATGATGTGTCAATGATGTTTGGAAAGATGTGTGGAATGATGTGTAGAATAATGTGTGGTATGATGTGTGGAATTATGTTTGGAATGATGTGTGGAATGTTGTCTGGAATGACGTTTGGATTGATGAGTGTAATGATTCATGGAATGTTATGGAATGATGTGTGGAATGAGGTCTGGAATGATGTGTCAATGATGTGTGGAATGATGTGTGGAATGATGTGTGGAATGATGTGTGGAATGAGTTTTGGAATGAGGTGTGGAATGATGTGTGGAATGATGTGTAGAATGAGCTATGGAATGCTGTATGGAATGATGTGTGGAATGTTGATTGGAATGATGGGTGGAATGATATGTGCAATGATGTATTGAATGATGTGTGGAATGAGGTGAGGAATGATGTGTGGAATTAAGTTTGGAATGATGTGTGCAATGATGTGTCGAATGATATCTGGAATGATTTGTGGAATAACGTGTTGAATGATGTTTGGAATGATGTGTGGAATGATGCGTGGAATGTTATGTGGAATGAGGTATGGAATGATGTTTGGAATGACGTGTGGAATGATGTGTGGAATATTGTGTGGAAAGATGTTTTTAATGATGTGTGGAACGAGGTGTGAAATGAGGTGTGGAATGTTGAGTGGAATGATGTGTGGAATGATATGTGGAATGATATTTTGAATGATGTGTGGAATGAGGTGAGGAATGATGTGTGAAATGAAGTGTGGAATGATGTGTGCAATGCTGTGTCGAATGATATCCGGAATGTTGTGTGGAATAATGTGTTATATAATTTTTGGAATGATGCGTAGAATGTAATGTGGAATGAGGTGTGGAATGATGTTTGGAATGATGTGTGGAATGATGTGTGCAATGATGTGTGGAATGATGTGTGTAATGATATGTGGAATGAGGTTTGGAATGAGGTATGGTCTGATGTGTGGAATGATGTGTGGATTGATATGTGAAATGATGTGTGGAATGATGTGTGGAATGAAGTGTGGAATGATGTGTGGAATGCTGTGTGGAATGATGTGTGGGAAGATGTGTGGAATGATGTATGTAATTATGTTTGGAATGATGTGTGGAATGATGTGTGGAATGATGTGTGGATTGATGTGTGTAATAATGTGTGAATGAGTTGTGGAATGAGGTGTGGAATGATGTGTGGAATGAAGATTGGAATAAGTTGTGGAATGAGGTTTGGAATGATGTGTGGAATGAGGTGTGGAATGAAGTGTGGAATGCTGTGTGGATTGATGTGTGGAATAATGTGTGCAATGAGGTGTCGAATGAGGAGTGGAATGATGTGTGGAATGATGTGCGGAATGATGTGTGGAATGATGTGTGGAATTAGTTGTGTAATGAGGTGTGGAATGATGTGTGGAATGAGGTGTGGACTGATGTGTGGAATGATGTGTGGAATGATGTGTGGAATGATGTGTGCAAAGATGTGTGGAATCTTTTGTGGAATGATGTGAGGAATGATGTGTGGAATGAGGTGTGGAATGTTGTTTGGAATGATGTGTAGAATGACGTGTGCAAAGATGTTTCGAATGATGTATGGAATGAGGTGTGGAATGTTGAGTGGAATGATGTGTGGAATGATACGTGGAATGATGTATTGAATGATGTGTGGAATGAGGTGAGGAATGATGTGTGGAATGAAGTTTGGAATGAAGTTTGCAATGATGTGTCGAATGACATCTGTAATGATGTGTGGAATAATGTGTCGAATGATGTTGGTAATGATGTGTGGAATGATGCGTGGAATGTTCTGTGGAATGAGGTATGGATTGATGTTTGGAATGGTATGTGGAAAGATGTGTGGAATGATGTGTGGAATGATGTGTGGAATGAGGTTTGGAATGAGGAGTGGAATGATGTGTGGAATGATGTGTGGAATGATGTGTGGAATTATGTATGTAATGATGTTTGGAATTATGTGTGGAATGAGGTGCTGAATGTCGTGTGGAATGACGTGTGAAATAATGTGTGCAATGTTGTGTGGAATGTTTTGTGGAATGATGTGTGGAATGAGTTGTGGAATGAGGTGTAGAATGCTTTGTGGCATTAGGTGTGGAAAGATCTTTGGAATGAGGTTTGGAATGATGTGTGGAATTATGTGTGCAATGATGTGTGGCGCGATGCATGGAATCATATGTTGAATGAGGTGTGGAATGCGATGTGAAATGAGGTTTGGCATGATGTTTGGAGGGATGTGTGGAATGCTGTGTGGATTGCTGTGTGGAATGCTGTGTGGAATGATGTGTGGAATGATGTATGGAATGACGCGTTAAATGAAATGTTGAATGGTGTGTGGAATTACCTGTGGAATGATGTGTGGAATGATGTGTGGAATGATGTGTTTAATGATGTGTGGAACAAGGTGTGAAATGAGCTGTGGAATGATGTGTGGAATGACGTGTGGAATGCGTTGTGGAATGATGCGTGGAATGATGTGTGGAATGATATGTGGAATGATGTATTGAATGATGTGTGGAATAATGTGTGGAATGAGGTGAGGAATGATGTTTGGAATGAAGTGTGGAAAGATGTGTGGAATCATGTGGGAACGAGTTGTGGAATGAGATGTGGAATGATGCGTGGAATGACATGTGGAATGATAAGTGGATGATATTTGGAATGTTGTTTGGAAGATGTTTGGATTGATGTGTGTAATGATCTGTGGAATGTTATGGAATGATGTGTGGAATGAGGTGTGGAATGATGTTTGGAATGATGTGTGGAATGATGTGCGGCATGATGTGTGGATTGAGGTGTGTAATGATGTGTGGAATGTTGTGGAATGATGTGTGGAATGAGGTGTGGAATGATGTGTGGCATGATGTGTGGAATGATGTGTGGAATGATGTGTGTAATAATGTATGGAATAATGTGTGGAATGATGTTTGGAATGATGTGTGGAATGATGTGTGGAATGATGTGTGGATTGATGTGTGTAATAATGTGTGAATGAGTTGTGGAATGAGGTGTGGAATGATCTGTGGAATGAAGATTGGAATAAGTTGTGGAATGAGGTTTGGAATGATGTGTGGAATGAGGTGTGGAATGAAGTGTGGAATGCTGTGTGGAATGATGTGTGGAATAATGTGTGCAATGAGGTGTGGAATGTTGTTTGGAATGATGTGTAGAATGACGTGTGCAAAGATGTTTCGAATGATGTGTGGAATGATGTGTGGAATTAGCAGTGGAATGAGGTGTGGAATGATGTGTGGAATGAGGTGTGGACTGATGTGTGGAATGATGTGTGGAATGATGTATGTAATTATGTTTCGAATTATGTGTGGAATGATGTCCGGAACGTGGTGTGGAATGATGTGTGGAATGATGTGTGCAAAGATGTGTGGAATCTTTTGTGGAATGATGTGTGGAATGAGTTGTGGAATGAGGTGTGGAATGTTCTGTGGAATGAGATGTGGAATGATCTTTGGAAAGAGGTTTGGAATGATGTTTGGAACGATGTGTGGAATGAGGTGTGGAATTCTATTTGGAATGCTGTGTGGGATGATGTGATGAATGATGTGTGGAATGAGGTGTGGATTGATGTGTGGAATTATATGTGCAATGATGTGTGTCATGCTGTATGGAATGAGGTGTGGAATGTTGAGTGGAATGATGTGTGGAATGATACGGGGAATGATGTATTGAATGATGTGTGGAATGAGGTGAGGAATGATGTGTGCAATGAAGTTTGGAATTAAGTTTGCAATGATGTGTCGAATGACATCTGGAATGATGTGTGGAATAATGTGTCGAATGATGTTGGTAATGATGTGTGGAATGATGCGTGGAATGTTCTGTGGAATGAGGTAAGGATTGATGTTTGGAATGGTATGTGGAAAGATGTGTGGAATGATGTGTGCAATGATGTGTGGAATGAGGTTTGGAATGAGGTGTGGAATGATGTGTGGAATGATGTGTGGAATGATGTGTGGAATTATGTATGTAATGATGTTTGGAATTATGTGTGGAATGAGGTGCTGAATGTCGTGTGGAATGACGTGTGAAATAATGTGTGCAATGTTGTGTGGAATGTTTTGTGGAATGATGTGTGGAATGAGTTGTGGAATGAGGTGTAGAATGCTTTGTGGCATTAGGTGTGGAAAGATCTTTGGAATGAGGTTTGGAATGATGTGTGGAATTATGTGTGCAATGATGTGTGGCGCGATGCATGGAATCATATGTTGAATGAGGTGTGGAATGCGATGTGAAATGAGGTTTGTGATGATGTGTGGAATGATGTAAGGAATGCTGTGTGGATTGGTGTGTGGAATGCTGTGTGGAATGATGTGTGGAATGATGTATGGAATGACGCGTTAAATGAAATGTGGAATGGTGTGTGGAATTACCTGTGGAATGATGTGTGGAATGATGTGTGGAATGATGTGTTTAATGATGTGTGGAACAAGGTGTGAAATGAGCTGTGGAATGATGTGTGCAATGACGTGTGGAATGCGTTGTGGAATGATGCGTGGAATGATGTGTGGAATGATATGTGGAATGATGTATTGAATGATGTGTGGAATAATGTGTGGAATGAGGTGAGGAATGATGTTTGGAATGAAGTGTGGAAAGATGTGTGGAATGATGTGGGAACGAGGTGTGGAATGAGATGTGGAATGATGAGTGGAATGTCATGTGGAATGATAAGTGGATGATATTTGGAATGTTGTTTGGAATGATGTTTGGATTGATGTGTGTAATGATGTGTGGAATGTTATGGAATGATGTGTGTAATGAGGTGTGGAATGATGTTTGGAATGATGTGTGGAATGATGTGCGGCATGATGTGTGGATTGAGGTGTGTAATGATGTGTGGCATGTTGTGGAATGATGTGTGGAATGAGGTGTGGAATGATGTGTGGCATGATGTGTGGAATGATGTGTGGAATGATGTGTGTAATAATGAATGGAATGATGTGTGGAATGATGTTTGGAATGATGTGTGGAATGATGTGTGGAATGATGTGTGATTTGATGTGTGTAATAATGTGTGAATGAGTTGTGGAATGAGGTGTGGAATGATGTGTGGAATGAAGTTTGGAATAAGTTGTGGAATGAGGTTTGGAATTATGTGTCGTATGAGGTGTGGAATGATGTGTGGCATGATGTGTGGAATGATGTGTGGAATGATGTGTGTAATAATGTATGGAATGATGTGTGGAATGATGTTTGGAATGATGTGTGGAATGCTGTGTGGAATGATGTGTGGAATAATGTGTGCAATGAGGTGTCGAATGAGGAGTGGAATGATGTGCGGAATGATGTGTGGAATGATGTGTGGGAAGATGTGTGGAATCATATGAGGAATGATGTGTGGAATGTTATGCAATGATTAGTGGAATGCGGTGTGGAATGATGTTTGGAATAATGTGTGGAATGATGTGTGGCTTGATGTGTGGATTGACTTGTGTAATGATGTGTGTAATGTTATGGAATGATGAGTGGAATGAGGTGTGGAATGATGTGTGGAAATATGTGTGGAATGTTTTGTGGAATGATGTGTGGAATGATGATTGGAATAATGTGTGGAATGATGTGTGAAATGATGTATTGAATGATGTGTGTAATGATGTGTGGAATGATGTGTGAATGGATGTGTGTAATGATGTGTGGAATGTTATGGAATGATGTGTGGAATGTTGTGTGGAATGATGTGTGTAATTATGTATTGAATGATGTGTGTGATAATGTGTCGAATGATATCTGGAATGATGTGTGGAATGAGGTGTGGATTGATTTGTGTAATGATGTGTGGAATGATGTGTGGCATGTTGTGTGCAATGATGTGTGGAATGCTGTGTGGAATAATGTGTGGAATACGTTATGGAATGATGTGTGGATTGATCTATGGAATGACATGCGGAATGATGTTTGGAAGAAGGTGTGGATTGATGTGTGGAATGATGTGTGGAATGAGATGTGGAATGATGCGTGGAATGATATGTGGAATGAGGTGTGGAATGATATTTTGAATGCTGTGTGGAATGATGTGTGCAATGATGTGTGGAATGACGTGTGGAATGAGGTGTGGATAGATGTGTGGAATGTTGTGTGCAATGATGTGTGGAATGTGGTATGGAATGATGTGTGGAATGATGTGTGGAATGAGATGAGGAATGAGGTGTGGAATGTTATTGGGAATGCTGTGCGGAATGATGTGTTGAATGTTGTGTGGAGTGAGGTGTGGATTGATGTGTTGAATGATGTCTGCAATGATGTGTGGCATGCTGTATGGAATGAGGTGTGGAATGTTGAGTGGAATAATGTGTGGAATGATATGTGGAATGATGTATTGAATGATGTGTCGAATGAGATGAGGAATGTTGTGTGGAATGAAGTTTGGAATGATGTGTAGAACGAAGTGTGGAAAGATGTTTTGAATGATATGTGGAATGATGTGTGGAATGAGTTGTGGAATGAGATGTGGAATGTTGTTTGGAATGAGGTGTGGAATGATGTGTGGAATGATGTGTGGAATGATGTGTGGAATGATGTATGTAATCATGTTTGGAATTATGTGCGTAATTAGGTGTGGAATGTGGTGTGGAATGATGTGTGGAATGATGTGTGCAAAGATGTGTGGAATGTTACGTGGAATGATGTGTGGAATGAGTTGTGGAATGAGGTGTGGAATGTTATGTGGAATGAGGTGTGGAATGACCTTTGGAAAGAAGTTTGAAATGATGTTTGGAATGATTTGTGGAATGAGGTGTGGAATTATATTTGGAATGCTGTGTGGAATGATGTGATGAATGATGTGTGGAATGAGGTGTGGATTGATCTGTGGAATGATATGTGCAATGATGTGTGTCATGCTGTATGGAATGAGGTGTGGAATGTTGAGTGGAATGCTGTGTGGAATGATACGGGGAATGATGTAATGAATGATGTGCGGAATGAGGTGAGGAATGCTGTGTGGAATGAAGTTTGGAATGATGTGTGCAATGATGTGTCGAATGACATCTGGAATGATGTGTGGAATAATGTGTGGAATGATATTGGGAATGATGTGTGGAATGATGCGTGGAATGTTCTGTGGAATGAGGTATGGATTGATGTTTGGAATGATGTGTGGAATGATGTGTGCAATGATGTGTGGAATGATGTGTGGAATGAGGGATGGAATGAGGTATGTACTGATGTGTGGAATGATGTGGGGATTGATGTGTGGAATGATGAGATGAATGTTTTGGAATGATGTTTTGAATGAGTTGTGGAATGATGTGTGGAATTCTGTGTGGAATGATGTGTGGAATTATGTGTGGAATGAGGTTTGGAATGAGGACTGGAATGATGTGTGAATGATGTTTGGAATGAGGTGTGGAATGATGTGTGGAATGATGTGTGGAATGATGTATGGAATTATGTATGTAATGATGTTTGGAATTATGTGTGGAATGAGGTGCTAAATGTCGCGTGGAATTACGTGTGAAATAATGTGTGCAATGATGTGTGGAATGTTTTGTGGAATGATGTGTGGAATGAGTTGTGGAATGAGGTGTAGAATGTTTTGTGGAATTAGGTGTGGAATGATCTTTGGAATGAGGTTTGGAATGATGTCTGGAATGATGTGTGGAATGATGTGTGGAATGATGCATGGAATCATATGTAGAATGAGGTGTGGAATGAGATGTGGAATGAGGTTTGGAATGATGTGTGGAATGATGTGTGGAATGCTGTGTGGAATGACGCGTTAAATGAAATGTGGAACGGTGTGTGGAATTACGTGTGGAATGGTGTGTGGAATGATGTGTGGAATGATGTGTGAAATGATGTGTGGAATGTCGTGTGGAAAGATGTGTTTAATGATGTGTGAAACGAGGTGTGAAATGAGCTGTGGAATGATGCGTGGATTGACGTGTGGAATGAGATGTGGAATGATGCGTGGAATGATGTGTGGAATGATATGAGGAATGATGTATTGAATGATGTGTGGAATAATGTGTGGAATGATGTGGGATGATGCGTGGAATGACATGTGGAATTAGAAGTGGATGATATTTGGAATGTTGTTTGGAATGATGTGTGGATTGATGTGTGTAATGATGTGTGGAATGTTATGGAATGAAGTGTGGAATGAGGTGCGGAATGATGTGCGGCAGGATGTATGGATTGAGGTGTGTAATGATATGTGGAATGTTTTGGAATGATGTGTGGAATGAGGTATGGAATGATGTGTGGCATGATGTGTGGAATGATGTGTGGAATGACGTGTGTAATAATGTATGGAATGATGTGTGGAATAATGTTTGGAATGATGTGTGGAATGATGTGTGGAATGATGTGTGGATTGATGTGTGTAATGATGTGTGGAATGTTGTAGAATGATGTGTGGAATGAGGTATGGAATGATGTGAGGCATGATGTGTGGAATGATGTGTGGAATGATGTGTGTAATAATGTATGGAACGATGTGTGGAATGATGTTTGGAATGATGTGTGGAATGATGTGTGGAATGATGTGTGGATTGATGTGTGTTATCATGTGTGAATGAATTGTGGAATGAAATGTGGAATGATGTGTGGAATGATATGTGGAATGATGTATTGAATGATGTGTGGAATGATGTGTCGAATGAGATGAGGAATGATTTGTGGAATGAAGTGTGGAAAGATGTGTGGAAGGATGTGTGGAACGAGCTGTGGAATGAAATGTGGAATGATGCGTGGAATGGAATGTCGAATGAGGAGTGGATTATATTTGGAATGTTTTTTGAATGATGTGTGGATGGACGTGTGTAATGGTGTGTGGAATGTTATGGAATGATGCGTGGAATGAGGTTTGGAATGATATTCGAAAGATTTGTGGAATGACGTGTGGAATGATATTTGGAATGATGTCAGGATTGATCTGTGTAATGATATGTGGAATGTTATGGAATGTTGTGTGGAATGAGGTATGGAATGATGTGTCAATGATGTGTGGAAAGGTGTGTGGAATGATGTGTGTAATAATGTGTGGAATGATGTGTGGAATGATGTTTGGAATGAAGTGTGGATTGATGTGTGGAATGAAGTGTGGATTGATGTGTGTAATGATGTGTGGAATGTTATGGAATGATGTGTGGAACGACGTGTGGAATGATGAATGTAATGATGTTTGGAATTATTTGTGGAATGATGTGTGGAATGCTGTGTGGAATGATGTGTGGAATGATGTGTGGAATGAGGCGTTAAATGTAATGTGGAATGCTGTGTGGAATGATCTGTGGAATGATGTGTGGAATGATGTGTGGAATAATATATTGAATGATGTGTGGAATGATGTGTGGAATGAGGTGAGGAATGATGTTTGGAATGAAGTTTGGAATGATATGTGGAATGATGTGGGAACGAGTTGTGGAATGAGATGTGGAATGATACGTGGAATGATATGTGGAATGAGGAGTGGATGATATTTGGAATGTTTTTTGGAATGATGTGTGGATTGATGTGTGTAATGATGTGTGGAATGTTATGGAATGATATGTGGAAGGAGGTGTGGAATGATGTTAGGAATGATGTGTGGAATGATGTGCGGCATGATGTGTGAATTAAGATGTGTAATGATGTGTGGAATGTTATGGAATGATGTGTGGAATGAGGTGTGGAATGATGTGTGGTATGTTGTGTGGAATGATGTGTGGAATGATGTGTGTAATAATTTGTGGAATGATTTATGGAATGATGTTTGGAATGGTGTCTGGAATGATGTGTGGAATGTTGTGTGGATTGATGTGTGTAATGATGTGTGAATTAGTTGTGGAATTAGGTGTGGAATGATGTTTGGAATGATGTTTGAAATGAGGTTGTGAATGATGTTTGGAATGATGTGTAGAATGATGTGTGGAATGATGTGTTGAAAGATGAGTGGAATGATGTGTGGAATGATGTGTGGAATGATGTATGTAATGATGTTTTGTATTATGTGTGGAATGAGGTGCTGAATGTGGTGTGGAATGATGTGTGGAAAGCTGTGTGCAATTATGTGTGGAATGTTTTGTGGAATGATGTGTGGAATGATATTTAGAATGAGGTTTGGAATGATTTGCGGCAGGATGTATGGATTGAGGTGTGTAATGATGTGTGGAATGTTGTGGAATGATGTGTGGAATGAGGTATGGAATGATGTGTGGCATGATGTGTGGAATGATGTGTGGAATGACGTGTGTAATAATGTGTGTACTGATGTGTGGAATGTTGTAGAATGATGTGTGGAATGAGGTATTGAATGATGTGAGGCATGATGTGTGGAATGTTGTGTGGAATGATGTGTGTAATAATGTATGGAACGATGTGTGGAATGATGTTTGGAATGATGTGTGGAATGATGTGTGGAATGATGTGTGGATTGATGTGTGTTATCATGTGTGAATGAGTTGTGGAATGAGGTGTGGAATGAAGTGTGGAATGATGTTTGGAATGAGTTGTGGAATGAGGTTTGGAATGATGTATGGAATGAGGTGTGGAAAGATGGGTGGAATGATGTGTGGAACGAGCTGTGGAATGAAATCTGGAATGATGTGTGGAATGATGTTTGGAATGATGTGTGGAATGATGTGTGGAATGATGTGTGGATTGATGTGTGTTATCATGTGTGAATGAGTTGTGGAATGAAGTGTGGAATGATGTGTGGAATGATGTTTGGAATGAGTTGTGGAATGAGGTTTGGAATGATGTATTGAATGATGTGTGGAATGATGTGTCGAATGAGGTGAGGAATGATTTGTGGAATGAAGTGTGGAAAGATGTGTGGAATGATGTGTGGAACGAGCTGTGGATTGAAATGTGGAATGATGCGTGGAATGAAATGTCGAATGAGGAGTGGATGATATTTGGAATGTTTTTTGAATGATGTGTGGATGGACGTGTGTAATGGTGTGTGGAATGTTATGGAATGATGCGTGGAATGAGGTTTGGAATGATATTCGTAAGATTTGTGGAATGACGTGTGGAATGATGTTTGGAATCATGTGAGGATTGATCTGTGTAATGATATGTGGAATCTTATGGAATGTTGTGTGGAATGAGGTATGGAATAATGTGTCAATGATGTGTGGAAAGGTGTGTGGAATGATGTGTGTAATAATGTGTAGAATGATGTGTGGAATGATGTTTGGAATGAAGTGTGGATTGATGTGTGGAATGAAGTGTGGATTGATGTGTGTAATGATGTGTGGAATGATATGGAATGATGTGTGGAACGAGGTGTGGAATGATGTATGTAATGATGTTTGGAATTATGTGTGGAATGATGTGAGGAATGCTGTGTGGAATGATGTGTGGAATGATGTGTAGAATGATGTGTGGAATAATATATTGAATGATGTGTGGAATGATGTGTGGAATGAGGTGAGGAATGATGTTTGGAATTAAGTTTGGAATGATATGTGGAATGATGTGGGAACGAGTTGTAGCATGAGATGTGGAATGATACGTGGAATGACATGTGGAATGAGGAGTGGATGATATTTGGAATGTTGTTTGGAATGATGTGTGGATTGATGTGTGTAATGATGTGTGGAATGTTATGGAATGATATGTGGAAGGAGGTGTGGAATGATGTTAGGAATGATGTGTGGAATGATGTGCGGCATGATGTGTGAATTGAGGTATGTAATGATGTGTGGAATGTTATGGAATGATGTGTGGAATGAGGTGTGGAATGATGTGTGGTATGTTGTGTGGAATGATGTGTGGAATGATGCGTGTAATAATTTGTGGAATGATATGTGGAATGATGTTTGGAATGGTGTCTGGAATGATGTGTGGAATGTTGTGTGGATTGATGTGTGTAATGATGTGTGAATGAGTTGTGCAATGAGGTGTGGAATGATGTTTGGAATGATGTTTGAAATGAGGTTGTGAATGATGTTTGGAATGATGTGTAGAATGATGTGTGGAATGATGTGTTGAAAGATGAGTGGAATGATGTGTGGAATGATGTGTGGAATGATGTATGTAATGATGTTTTGTATTATGTGTGGAATGAGGTGCTGAATGTGGTGTGTAATGATGTGTGGAAAGCTGTGTGCAATGATGTGTGGAATGTTTTGTGGAATGATGTGTGGACTGATATTTAGAATGAGGTTTGGAATGATTTGTGGAATGATGTGTGGAATGAAGCGTGGAATCATATGTGGAATGAGCTGTGGAATGATATGTGGAATGAGGTTTGGAATGATGTGTGGAATGATGAGTGGAATGCTGTGTGGAATGATGTGTGGAATGATGTGTGGAATGATGTGTGGCATGATGTACGGAATGTAATGGAATGATGTGTGGAATGATGTGTGGAATGATATCTGGAATTATGTGTGGAATGATCTGTAGAATGTTGTGTGGAATGATGAGTGGATTGAGGTGTGGAATGATGTGTGAATGATGTGTGGAATGATGTTTGAAATGATTTGTGGATTGATGTGTGGAATGAGTTCTGAAATGAGGTGTGCAATGATGTGTGGAATGATGTGTTGAATGAGGTGTAGAATGATGTGTGGAATGATGTGTTGTATGATTTGTGGAAAGAAGTGTCGAATGATGTGTGGAATGAAATGTGGAATGATGTGTGCAATGATGTGTGGAATGCTGTGCGGAATTATGTCTGTAATGCTGTATGGAATGGTGTATAGAATGATGTATGGAATGACGTGCGGAATGATGTGTGGAAGAAGGTGTGGATTGATGTGTGAAATGATGTGTGGAATTTGATGTGGAATGATGCGTGGAATGATATGTGGAATGAGGTGTGGAATGATATTTTGAATGGTGTGTGGAAGATATATGGAATGATGTATTGAATGCTGTGTGGAATGATGTGCGGAATGATGTGTGGAATGATGTGTGGAATGATGAATTGAATGAGGTGTGGAATGATGTGTCGAATGTTATCTGGAATGATGTGTGGAATGATGTGTGGAATGATGTGTGGAATGATGTGTTGAATGAAGTGTGGAATGATGTGTGGATTGATGTGTGTAATGATGTGTCAATGATGTGTGGAATGATGTATGGAATGATGTGTGGAAAGATTTGTGGAATGAGTTCTGGAATGCGGTGTGGAATGATGTGTGGAATGATGTGTGGAATGATGTGTGGAATGAGGTGTGGAATGATGTGTGCAATGATGTGTAGAATGAGGTGTGGAATGATGTGTGGAATGAGATGTGTAATGATGTGTGGAATGAGGTGTGGAATTATGTGTGGAATGCTGTGTGGAATGATGTATGGAATGAAGTATGGAATGACGTGCGGAATGATGTGTGGAATGAGGTGTGGATTGATGTGTGGAATGATGTGTGGATTGAGATGGGGAATGATGCGTGGAATCATATGTGGAATGAGGTGTGGAATGATATGTGGAATGCTGTTTGTAATGATGTGTGCAATGTTGTGTGGAATGATGTGTGGAATGAGGTGTGCAATCAAGTGTTGAATGCCGTGTGGAATAATGTGTGCAATGAAGTTGGAATGATGTGTGTAATGAGATGTGGAATGATGCGTGGAATGATGTGTGGAATGATATGTGGAATGATGTGTTGAATGATGTGTGGAATGAAGTGTGGAATGAGGTGAGGAATGATGTGTGGAATGATGTGTGGAAGGATGTGTGGAATGACGTGTGGAACGAGGTGTGGAATGAGATGTGGAATGATGCGTGGAATGATATGTGGAATGAGGAGTGGATGATATTTGGAATGTTGTTTGGAATGATGTGTGGATTGATGTGCGTAATGATGTGTGGAATATTATGCAATGATGTGTGGAATGCGGTGTGGAATGATGTTTGGAATGATGTGTGGAATGATGTGTGGCTTGATGTGTGGATTGACGTGTGTAATGATGTGTGGAATGTTATGGAATGATGTGTGGAATGAGATGTGGAATGATATGTGGCATGATGTGTGGAATGATATGTGGAATGATGTGTGGAATGATGCGTGAATGGATGTGTGTAATGATGTGTGGAATGTTATGGAATGATGTGTGGAATGTTGTGTGGAATGTTGTGTGGAATGATGTTTGGAATAATGTGTGGAATGATGTGTGGAATGATGTATTGAATGATGTGTGTAATGATGTGTCGAATGATGTGTGGAATGATGTGTGGATTGATTTGTGTCATGTTGTGTGGAATGTTATGGAATGATGTGTGGAATGAGGTATGGAACGATGTGTCAATGATGTGTGGAAAGAAGTTTGGTATGATGTGTGGAATGATGTGTGGAATAACGTGTGGAATGATGAGTGGAATGATGTTTGGAATAATGTGTGGAATGATGTGTTGAATGATGTGTGGATTGATGTGTGTAATGATGTGTGGAATGTTATGGAATGATGTGTGGAATGAGGTCTGGAATGTTTTGTGGAAAGATGTATGGAATGATGTTCGGAATGAGATGTGGAATGATGTGTGGAATGATGTGTGGAATGATGTGTGGAATGATGTGTGGAATGATGTATGTAATCATGTTTGGAATTATATGTGGAATGAGGTGCGGAATGTGGTGTGGTATGATGTGTGGAATGATGTGTGCAAAGATGTGTGGAATGTTTTGTGGAATGATGTGTGGAATGAGTTGTGGAATGAGGTGTGGAATGTTATGTGCAATAAGGTGTGGAATGATCTTTGGAAAGAGGTTTGGAATGATGTTTGGAATGATGTGTATAATGAGGTGTGGAATTATATTTGGAATGCTGTGTGGAATAATGTGATGAATGATGTGTGGAATGAGGTGTGGATTGATGTGTGGAATGATATGTGCAATGATGTGTTGCATGCTGCATGGAATGAGGTGTGGAATGTTGAGTGGAATGATATGTGGAATGATACGGGGAATGATATATTGAATCATGTGCGGTATGAAGTGAGGAATGATGTGTGGAATGAAGTTTGGAATGATGTGTGCAATGATGTGTCGAATGATATCTGGAATGATGTGTGGAATAATGTGTGGAATGATGTTTTGAATGATGTGTGGAATGATGCATGGAATGAACTGTTAAATTAGGTATAGATTGATGATTGGAATGATGTGTGGAATGATGTGTGCAATGATGTGTGGAATGATGTGTGGAATGAGGGATGGAATGAGGTATGTACTGATGTGTGGAATGATGTGGGGATTGATGTGTGGAATGATGTGATGAATGATTTGGAATGATGTGTTGAATGAGTTGTGGAATTAAGTGTGGAATGCTGTGTGGAATGATCTGTGAAATGAGGTTTGGAATGAGGAGTGGAATGATGTGTGAATGAGTTGTGGAATTATGTGTGGAATGATGTGTGGAATGATGTATGGAATGATGTATGTAATGATGTTTGGAATTATGTGCGGAATGAGGTGCTGAATGGTGTGTGGAATGACGTGTGAAATAATGTGTGCAATGATGTGTGGAATGAGTTGTGGAATGAGGTGTGGAATGTTTTTTGGAATTAGGTGTGGAATGAACTTTGGAATGAGGATTGGAATGATGTGTGGAATGATGTGTGGAATGATGTGTGGAATGATGCATGGAATCATATGTGGAATGAGGTGTGGAATGAGATTTGGAATGAGGTTTGGAATGATGTGTGGAATGATGTGTGAAATGCTGTGTGGTTTGATGTGTGGAATGATGTGTGGAATGATGTGTGTAATGACGCGTTAAATGAAATGTGGAATGGTGTGTGGAATTACCTGTGGAATGATGTGTGGAATGATGTTTGGAATGTTGTGTGAAAAGCTGTGTTTAATAATGTGTGGAACGAGGTGTGAAATGAGCTGCGGAATAATGTGTGAAATGACGTGTGGAATGAGATGTGGAATGATGCTTGGAATGATGTGTGGAATGATATGTGGTATGATGTATTGAATGATGTGTGGAATAATGTGTGCAATGAGGTGAGGAATGATGTTTGGAATGAAGTGTGGAAAGATGTGTGGAATGATGTGGGAAAGAGTTGTGGAATGCGATGTGGAATGATGCGTGGATGATATTTGGAATGTTGTTTGGAATGATGTGTGGATTGATGTGCGTAATGATGTGTGGAAAGTTATGGAATGATGTGTGGAATGAGGTGTGGATTGATGTTTGGAATGATGTGTGGAATGATGTGCGGCATGATGTGTGGATTGAGGTGTGTAATCACGTGTGGAATGTTGTGGAATGATGTATGGAACGATGTGTCAATAATGTGTGGAATGATGTGTGGAATGATGTTTGGAATGATGTGTGGAATGATGTGTGGAATGATGTGTGGATTGATGTGTATAATGATGTGTGGAATGTTATTGAATGATGCGTGGAATGAGGAGCGGAATGATGTGTCAATGATGTGTAGAATGAGGTGTAGAATGATGGTGGAATGATGTGTTGTATGATTTGTGGAAAGATGTGTGTAATGATGTGTGGCATGAGATATGGAATGATGTGTGCAAAGATGTGTGGAATGCTGTGTGGAATTATGTCTGTAATGCTGTATGGAATGATGTGTGGAATGATGAATGGAATGACCTGCGGAATGATGTGTGGAAGAAGGTGTGGATTGATGTGTGAAATGATGTGTGGAATGAGATGTGGAATGATGCGTGGAATGATATGTGGAATGAGGTGTGGAATGATATTTTGAATGGTGTGTGGAATGATGTCTGCAATGATGTGTGGAATGATGTGTGGAATGAGATGAGGAATGATGTGTGGAATGAAGTGTGGCATGATGTGTCGAATGAGGTGTGGAATGATGTGTGGAATGATGTGTGGAATGAGATGTGGATGAGGTGTGGAATGATATTTGGAATGCTGTGTGGAATGATGTGTTGAATGATGTGTGGAATGAGGTGTGGATTGACGAATGGAATGAAGTGTGCAATGATGTATGGCATGCTGTATGGAATGAGGTTTGGAATGTTGAGTGTATTGATGTGTGGAATGATATGTGGAGTGATGTATTGAATGATGTGTGGAATGAAGTGAGGAATGATGTGTGGAATGTAGTGTGGAATGATGTGTGCAATGATGTGTCGAATGATATATGGAATGATGTGTGGAATAATGTGTGGAATGATGTTTGGAATGTTGTGTGGAATGATGCGTGGAATGCTGTGTGGAATGATGCGTGGAATGCTATGTGGAATGAGGTGTGGAATGATGTTTGGAATTATGTGTGGAATAATGTGTTGAATGAGTTGTGCAATGAGGTGCGGAATGAATTGTGGAATGATGTGTGGAATGAGGTGTGGAATAATGTTTGGAATGATGTATAGAATGAAGTGTGGAATAATGTGTTGAATGATGTGTGGAATGATGTGTGGAATGAGTTGTGGAATGAGGTGTGGAATGATGCATGGAATGAGTGTGGAAAGATGTGTGGAATGATGTGTGGAATGATATGTGGAATAATGTGTGGAATGTTGCGTGGAAAGATATGTTTAATGATGTATGGAACGAGGTATGAAATGAGCTGTGGAATGATGTGTGGAATGACGTGTGGAATGAGATGTGGAATGATGCGTGGAATAATGTGTGGAATGATAAGTGGAATTATGTATTGAATGATGTGTGGAATGATTTGTAGAATAAGGTGAGGAATGATGTGTGGAATGAAGAGTGGAAAGATGTGTGGAATGATGTTTGGAACGAGGTGTGGACTGAGATGTGGAATGATGCGTGGAATGATATGTGGAATGAGGAGTGGATGATATTTTGAATGTTGCTTGGAATGATGTGTGGATTGATGTGCGTCATGATGTGTGGAATGTTATTGAATGATGTGTGGAATGAGGTTTGGAATTATGTTTGGAATGATGTGTGGAATGATGTGTGGCATGATGTGTAGATTGACGTGTGTAATGATGTGTGGAATGTTATGGAATGATGTGTGGAATGAAGTATGTAATGAGGAATGGCATGATGTGTGGAATGATATGTGGAATGATGTATTGAATGATATGTGGAATGATGTGCGGAATGATGTGTGGAATGATGAATTGAATGATGTGTGGAATGATGTATCGAATGATATCTGGAATGATGTGTGGAATGTTGTGTGGAATGATGCGTGGAATGATGTGTTGAATGATGTGTGGATTGATGTGTGGATTGATGTGTGTAATGATGTGTCAATGATGTGTGGAATGATGTGTGGAATGATGTGTGGAAAGATTTGTGGAATGAGTTCTGGAATGAGGTGTGGAATGATGTGTGCAATGATGTGTGGAATGATGTGTGGAATGAGGTGTGGAATGATGTGTGCAATGATGTGTAGAATGAGGTGTGTAATGATGTGTTGAATAATTTGAGGAAACATTTGTGGAATGATGTGTGGAATGAGATGTGTAATGATGTGTGGAATGAGGTGTGGAATGATGTGTGGAATGTTGTGTGCAATGATGTGTGGAATGCTGTGTGGAATGCTGTGTGGAATGATGTATGGAATGAAGTATGGAATGACGTCGGCAATGATGTGTGGAATGAGTTGTGGATTGATGTGCGGAATGATGTGTGGATTGAGATGTGGAATGATGCGTGGAATGATATGTGGAATGAGGTGTGGAATGATATGTGGAATGCTGTTTGGAATGATGTGTGCAATGTTGTGTGGAATGATGTGTGGAATGAGGTGTGCAATCATGTTTTGAATGCCGTGTGGAATAATGTATGGAATGATGTGTGGAATGATGTGTGGAATAAGATGTGGAATGATGCGTGGAATGATGTGTGGAATGATGTGTGGAATGAAGTGTGGAATGAGGTGAGGAATGCTGTGTGGAATGATGTGTGGAAGGATGTGTGGAATGACGTGTGGAACGAGGTGTGGAATGAGATGTGGAATGATGCGTGGAATGATATGTGGAATGAGGAGTGGATGATATTTGGAATGTTGTTTGGAATGATGTGTGGATTGATGTGCATCATGATGTGTGGAATATTACGCAATGATGTGTGGAATGCGTTGTGGAATGATGTTTGGAATGATGTATGTAATGATGTTTGGAATTATGTGCGGAATGAGGTGCTGAATGGTGTGTGGAATGACGTGTGAAATAATGTGTGCAATGATGTGTGGAATGAGTTGTGGAATGAGGTGTGGAATGTTTTTTGGAATTAGGTGTGGAATGAACTTTGGAATGAGGATTGGAATGATGTGTGGAATGATGTGTGGAATGATGTGTGGAATGATGCATGGAATCATATGTGGAATGAGGTGTGGAATGAGATTTGGAATGAGGTTTGGAATGATGTGTGGAATGATGTGTGAAATGCTGTGTGGTTTGATGTGTGGAATGATGTGTGGAATGATGTGTGTAATGACGCGTTAAATGAAATGTGGAATGGTGTTTGGAATTACCTGTGGAATGATGTGTGGAATGATGTTTGGAATGTTGTGTGAAAAGCTGTGTTTAATAATGTGTGGAACGAGGTGTGAAATGAGCTGCGGAATAATGTGTGAAATGACGTGTGGAATGAGATGTGGAATGATGCTTGGAATGATGTGTGGAATGATATGTGGTATGATGTATTGAATGATGTGTGGAATAATGTGTGCAATGAGGTGAGGAATGATGTTTGGAATGAAGTGTGGAAAGATGTGTGGAATGATGTGGGAAAGAGTTGTGGAATGCGATGTGGAATGATGCGTGGATGATATTTGGAATGTTGTTTGGAATGATGTGTGGATTGATGTGCGTAATGATGTGTGGAAAGTTATGGAATGATGTGTGGAATGAGGTGTGGATTGATGTTTGGAATGATGTGTGGAATGATGTGCGGCATGATGTGTGGATTGAGGTGTGTAATCACGTGTGGAATGTTGTGGAATGATGTATGGAACGATGTGTCAATAATGTGTGGAATGATGTGTGGAATGATGTTTGGAATGATGTGTGGAATGATGTGTGGAATGATGTGTGGATTGATGTGTATAATGATGTGTGGAATGTTATTGAATGATGCGTGGAATGAGGAGCGGAATGATGTGTCAATGATGTGTAGAATGAGGTGTAGAATGATGGTGGAATGATGTGTTGTATGATTTGTGGAAAGATGTGTGGAATGATGTGTGGCATGAGATGTGGAATGATGTGTGCAAAGATGTGTGGAATGCTGTGTGGAATTATGTCTGTAATGCTGTATGGAATGATGTGTGGAATGATGAATGGAATGACCTGCGGAATGATGTGTGGAAGAAGGTGTGGATTGATGTGTGAAATGATGTGTGGAATGAGATGTGGAATGATGCGTGGAATGATATGTGGAATGAGGTGTGGAATGATATTTTGAATGGTGTGTGGAATGATGTCTGCAATGATGTGTGGAATGATGTGTGGAATGAGATGAGGAATGATGTGTGGAATGAAGTGTGGCATGATGTGTCGAATGAGGTGTGGAATGATGTGTGGAATGATGTGTGGAATGAGATGTGGATGAGGTGTGGAATGATATTTGGAATGCTGTGTGGAATGATGTGTTGAATGATGTGTGGAATGAGGTGTGGATTGACGAATGGAATGAAGTGTGCAATGATGTATGGCATGCTGTATGGAATGAGGTTTGGAATGTTGAGTGTATTGATGTGTGGAATGATATGTGGAGTGATGTATTGAATGATGTGTGGAATGAAGTGAGGAATGATGTGTGGAATGTAGTGTGGAATGATGTGTGCAATGATGTGTCGAATGATATATGGAATGATGTGTGGAATAATGTGTGGAATGATGTTTGGAATGTTGTGTGGAATGATGCGTGGAATTCTGTGTGGAATGATGCGTGGAATGCTATGTGGAATGAGGTGTGGAATGATGTTTGGAATTATGTGTGGAATAATGTGTTGAATGAGTTGTGCAATGAGGTGCGGAATGAATTGTGGAATGATGTGTGGAATGAGGTGTGGAATAATGTTTGGAATGATGTATAGAATGAAGTGTGGAATAATGTGTTGAATGATGTGTGGAATGATGTGTGGAATGAGTTGTGGAATGAGGTGTGGAATGATGCATGGAATGAGTGTGGAAAGATGTGTGGAATGATGTGTGGAATGATATGTGGAATAATGTGTGGAATGTTGCGTGGAAAGATATGTTTAATGATGTATGGAACGAGGTGTGAAATGAGCTGTGGAATGATGTGTGGAATGACGTGTGGAATGAGATGTGGAATGATGCGTGGAATAATGTGTGGAATGATAAGTGGAATTATGTATTGAATGATGTGTGGAATGATTTGTAGAATAAGGTGAGGAATGATGTGTGGAATGAAGAGTGGAAAGATGTGTGGAATGATGTTTGGAACGAGGTGTGGACTGAGATGTGGAATGATGCGTGGAATGATATGTGGAATGAGGAGTGGATGATATTTTGAATGTTGCTTGGAATGATGTGTGGATTGATGTGCGTCATGATGTGTGGAATGTTATTGAATGATGTGTGGAATGAGGTTTGGAATTATGTTTGGAATGATGTGTGGAATGATGTGTGGCATGATGTGTAGATTGACGTGTGTAATGATGTGTGGAATGTTATGGAATGATGTGTGGAATGAAGTATGTAATGAGGAATGGCATGATGTGTGGAATGATATGTGGAATGATGTATTGAATGATATGTGGAATGATGTGCGGAATGATGTGTGGAATGATGAATTGAATGATGTGTGGAATGATGTATCGAATGATATCTGGAATGATGTGTGGAATGTTGTGTGGAATGATGCGTGGAATGATGTGTTGAATGATGTGTGGATTGATGTGTGGATTGATGTGTGTAATGATGTGTCAATGATGTGTGGAATGATGTGTGGAATGATGTGTGGAAAGATTTGTGGAATGAGTTCTGGAATGAGGTGTGGAATGATGTGTGCAATGATGTGTGGAATGATGTGTGGAATGAGGTGTGGAATGATGTGTGCAATGATGTGTAGAATGAGGTGTGTAATGATGTGTTGAATAATTTGTGGAAACATGTGTGGAATGATGTGTGGAATGAGATGTGTAATGATGTGTGGAATGAGGTGTGGAATGATGTGTGGAATGTTGTGTGCAATGATGTGTGGAATGCTGTGTGGAATGCTGTGTGGAATGATGTATGGAATGAAGTATGGAATGACGTCGGCAATGATGTGTGGAATGAGTTGTGGATTGATGTGCGGAATGATGTGTGGATTGAGATGTGGAATGATGCGTGGAATGATATGTGGAATGAGGTGTGGAATGATATGTGGAATGCTGTTTGGAATGATGTGTGCAATGTTGTGTGGAATGATGTGTGGAATGAGGTGTGCAATCATGTTTTGAATGCCGTGTGGAATAATGTATGGAATGATGTGTGGAATGATGTGTGGAATAAGATGTGGAATGATGCGTGGAATGATGTGTGGAATGATGTGTGGAATGAAGTGTGGAATGAGGTGAGGAATGCTGTGTGGAATGATGTGTGGAAGGATGTGTGGAATGACGTGTGGAACGAGGTGTGGAATGAGATGTGGAATGATGCGTGGAATGATATGTGGAATGAGGAGTGGATGATATTTGGAATGTTGTTTGGAATGATGTGTGGATTGATGTGCATCATGATGTGTGGAATATTACGCAATGATGTGTGGAATGCGTTGTGGAATGATGTTTGGAATGATGTGTGGAATGATGTGTGGCTTGATGTGTGGATTGACGTGTGTAATAATGTGTGGAATGTTGTGGAATGATGTGTGGAATGAGATATGGAATGATGTGTGGCATGATGTGTGGAATGATATGTGGAATGATGTGTGGAATGATGCGTGAATGGATGTGTGTAATGATCTGTGGAATGTTATGGAATGATGTGTGGAATGTTGTGTGGAATGATGTGTGGAATGATGTTTGGAATAATGTGTGGAATGATGTGTGGAATGATGTATTGAATGATGTGTGTAATGATGTGTCGAATGATGTGTGGAATGATGTGTGGATTGATTTGTGTCACGTTATGTGGAATGTTATGGAATGATGTGTGGAATGAGGTATGGAACTATGTGTCAATGATGTGTGGAAAGAAGTTTGGTATGATGTGTGGAATGATGTGTGGAATAACGTGCGGAATGATGAGTGGAATGATGTTTGGAATAATGTGTGGAATGACGTGTTGAATGACGTGTGGATTGATGTGTGTAATGATGTGTGGAATGTTATGGAATGATGTGTGGAATGAGGTATGGAATGTTGTGTGGAAAGATGTGTGGAATGAAGTGTGGAATGAGATGTGGAATGATGTGTGGAATGATGTGTGGCATGATGTGTGGAATGATGTGTGGAATGATGTATGTAATCATGTTTGGAATTATGTGTGGAATGAGGTGCGGAATGTGGTGTGGAATGATGTGTGGAATGATGTGTGCAAAGATGTGTGGAATGTTTTGTGGAATGATGTGTGGAATGAGTTGTGGAATGAGGTGTGGAATTATATTTGGAGTGCTGTGTGGAATATTGTGATGAATGATGTGTGGAATGAGGTATGGATTGATGTGTGGAATGATATGTGCAATGATGTGTGGCATGCTGCATGGAATGAGGTGTGGAATGTTGAGTGGAATGAGATGTGGAATGATAAGGGGAATGATGTATTGAATGATGTGCGGAATGAACTGAGGAATGATGTGTGGAATGTAGTTTGGAATGATGTGTGCAATGATGTGTCGAATGATATCTGGAATTATGTGTGGAATAATGTGTGGAATGATGTTGGGAATGATGTGTGGAATGATGAGTGGAATGATCTGTTAAATGAGGTATGGATTGATGTTTGGAATGATGTGTGGAATGATGTGTCCAATGATGTGTGGAATGATGTGTGGAATGAGGGATGGAATTAGGTATGTACTGATGTGTGGAATGATGTGGGGATTGATGTGTGGAATGATGTGATGAATGATTTGGAATGATGTGTTGAATGAGCTGTGGAATGATGTGTGGAATGCTGTGTGGAATGATGTGTGGAATTATCTGTGGAATGAGGTTTGGAATGAGGAGTGGAATGATGTGTGAATGAGTTGTGGAATGAGGTGTGGAATGATGTGTGGAATGATGTTTGGAATGAGGTGTGGAATGATGTGTGGAATGATGTGTGGAATGATGTATGTAATGATGTATGTAATGATGTTTGGAATTATGTGTGGAATGAGGTTGTGAATGTAGTGTGGAATGACGTGTGAAATAATGTGTGCAATGATGTGTGGAATGAGTTGTGGAATGAGGTGTGGAATGTTTTGTGGAATTAGGTGTGGAATGAGATGTGGAATGAGGTTTGGAATGATGTGTGGAATGATGTGTGGAAAGCTGTGTGGTTTGATTTGTGGAATGAAGTGTGGAATGATGTGTGGAATGACGCGTTAAATGAAATGTGGAATGGTGTGTGGAATTACCTGCGGAATAATGTGTGGAATGATGTGTGGAATGATGTGTGAAATGATGTGTGGAATGTTGTGTGGAAAGATGTGTTTAATGATGTGTGGAACGAGGTGTAAAATGAGCTGTGGAATGATGTGTGGAATGACGTGTGGAATGAGATGTGGAATGATGCGTGGAATGATGTGTGGAATGATATGTGGAATGATGTATTGAATGATGTGTGGAATAATGTGTGGAATGAGGTGAGGAATGATGTTTGGAATGAAGTGTGGAAAGATGAGTGGAATGATGTGGGAACGAGTTGTGGAATGATATGTGGAATGATGCGTGGAATGACATGTGGAATGAGGATTGGATGATATTTGGAATGTTGTTTGTAATGATGTGTGGATTGATGTGTGTAATGATGTGTGGAATGTTATGGAATGATGTGTGGAATGAGGTGTGGAATGCTGTTTGGAATGATGCGTGGAATGATGTGCGGCATGATGTGTGGATTGAGGTGTGTAATCACGTGTGGAATGTTCTGGAATGATGTGTGGAATGATGTGTGTAATAATGTATGGAATGATGTGTGGAATGATGTTTGGAATGATGTGTGGAATGATGTGTGGAATGATGTGTGGATTGATGTGTGTAATCATGTTTGAATGAGTTGTGGAATTAAATGTGGAATGATGTGTGGAATGATGTTTGGAATGAGTTGTGGAATGAGGTTTGGAATGATGTGTGGAATGAAGTGTGGAATGAGGTGTGGAATTATGTGTGGAATGATGTGTGGAATGACGTGTGGAACGAGGTGTGGAATGAGATGTGGAATGATGCATGGAATGATATGTGGAATGAGGAGTGGATGATATTTGGAATGTTGTTTGGAATGATGTGTGGATTGATGTGCATCATGATGTGTGGAATATTATGCAATGATGTGTGGAATGCGTTGTGGAATGATGTTTGGAATGATGTGTGGAAAGATGTGTGGCTTGATGTGTGGATTGACGTGTGTAATGATGTGTGGAATGTTGTGGAATGATGTGTGGAATGAGATATGGAATGATGTGTGGCATGATGTGTGGAATGATATGTGGAATGATGTGTGGAATGATGCGTGAATGGATGTGTGTAATGATGTGTGGAATGTTATGGAATGATGTGTGGAATGTTGTGTGGAATGATGTGTGGAATGATGTTTGGAATAATGTGTGGAATGATGTGTGGAATGATGTATTGAATGATGTGTGCAATGATGTGTCGAATGATGTGTGGAATGTTGTGGAATGATGTGTGGAATGAGATATGGAATGATGTGTGGCATGATGTGTGGAATGATATGTGGAATGATGTGTGGAATGATGCGTGAATGGATGTGTGTAATGATGTGTGGAATGTTATGGAATGATGTGTGGAATGTTGTGTGGATTGATGTTTGGAATGATGTGTGGAATGATGTGCGGCATGATGTGTGGATTGAGGTGTGTAATCACGTGTGGAATGTTGTGGAATGATGTATGGAACGATGTGTCAATAATGTGTGGAATGATGTGTGGAATGATGTTTGGAATGATGTGTGGAATGATGTGTGGAATGATGTGTGGATTGATGTGTATAATGATGTGTGGAATGTTATTGAATGATGCGTGGAATGAGGAGCGGAATGATGTGTCAATGATGTGTAGAATGAGGTGTAGAATGATGGTGGAATGATGTGTTGTATGATTTGTGGAAAGATGTGTGGAATGATGTGTGGCATGAGATGTGGAATGATGTGTGCAAAGATGTGTGGAATGCTGTGTGGAATTATGTCTGTAATGCTGTATGGAATGATGTGTGGAATGATGAATGGAATATCCTGCGGAATGATGTGTGGAAGAAGGTGTGGATTGATGTGTGAAATGATGTGTGGAATGAGATGTGGAATGATGCGTGGAATGATGTGTGGAATGAGGTGTGGAATGATATTTTGAATGGTGTGTGGAATGATGTCTGCAATGATGTGTGGAATGATGTGTGGAATGAGATGAGGAATGATGTGTGGAATGAAGTGTGGCATGATGTGTCGAATGAGGTGTGGAATGATGTGTGGAATGATGTGTGGAATGAGATGTGGATGAGGTGTGGAATGATATTTGGAATGCTGTGTGGAATGATGTGTTGAATGATGTGTGGAATGAGGTGTGGATTGACGAATGGAATGAAGTGTGCAATGATGTATGGCATGCTGTATGGAATGAGGTTTGGAATGTTGAGTGTATTGATGTGTGGAATGATATGTGGAGTGATGTATTGAATGATGTGTGGAATGAAGTGAGGAATGATGTGTGGAATGTAGTGTGGAATGATGTGTGCAATGATGTGTCGAATGATATATGGAATGATGTGTGGAATAATGTGTGGAATGATGTTTGGAATGTTGTGTGGAATGATGCGTGGAATGCTGTGTGGAATGATGCGTGGAATGCTATGAGGAATGAGGTGTGGAATGATGTTTGGAATTATGTGTGGAATAATGTGTTGAATGAGTTGTGCAATGAGGTGCGGAATGAATTGTGGAATGATGTGTGGAATGAGGTGTGGAATAATGTTTGGAATGATGTATAGAATGAAGTGTGGAATAATGTGTTGAATGATGTGTGGAATGATGTGTGGAATGAGTTGTGGAATGAGGTGTGGAATGATGCATGGAATGAGTGTGGAAAGATGTGTGGAATGATGTGTGGAATGATATGTGGAATAATGTGTGGAATGTTGCGTGGAAAGATATGTTTAATGATGTATGGAACGAGGTGTGAAATGAGCTGTGGAATGATGTGTGGAATGACGTGTGGAATGAGATGTGGAATGATGCGTGGAATAATGTGTGGAATGATAAGTGGAATTATGTATTGAATGATGTGTGGAATGATTTGTAGAATAAGGTGAGGAATGATGTGTGGAATGAAGAGTGGAAAGATGTGTGGAATGATGTTTGGAACGAGGTGTGGACTGAGATGTGGAATGATGCGTGGAATGATATGTGGAATGAGGAGTGGATGATATTTTGAATGTTGCTTGGAATGATGTGTGGATTGATGTGCGTCATGATGTGTGGAATGTTATTGAATGATGTGTGGAATGAGGTTTGGAATTATGTTTGGAATGATGTGTGGAATGATGTGTGGCATGATGTGTAGATTGACGTGTGTAATGATGTGTGGAATGTTATGGAATGATGTGTGGAATGAAGTATGTAATGAGGAATGGCATGATGTGTGGAATGATATGTGGAATGATGTATTGAATGATATGTGGAATGATGTGCGGAATGATGTGTGGAATGATGAATTGAATGATGTGTGGAATGATGTATCGAATGATATCTGGAATGATGTGTGGAATGTTGTGTGGAATGATGCGTGGAATGATGTGTTGAATGATGTGTGGATTGATGTGTGGATTGATGTGTGTAATGATGTGTCAATGATGTGTGGAATGATGTGTGGAATGATGTGTGGAAAGATTTGTGGAATGAGTTCTGGAATGAGGTGTGGAATGATGTGTGCAATGATGTGTGGAATGATGTGTGGAATGAGGTGTGGAATGATGTGTGCAATGATGTGTAGAATGAGGTGTGTAATGATGTGTTGAATAATTTGTGGAAACATGTGTGGAATGATGTGTGGAATGAGATGTGTAATGATGTGTGGAATGAGGTGTGGAATGATGTGTGGAATGTTGTGTGCAATGATGTGTGGAATGCTGTGTGGAATGCTGTGTGGAATGATGTATGGAATGAAGTATGGAATGACGTCGGCAATGATGTGTGGAATGAGTTGTGGATTGATGTGCGGAATGATGTGTGGATTGAGATGTGGAATGATGCGTGGAATGATATGTGGAATGAGGTGTGGAATGATATGTGGAATGCTGTTTGGAATGATGTGTGCAATGTTGTGTGGAATGATGTGTGGAATGAGGTGTGCAATCATGTTTTGAATGCCGTGTGGAATAATGTATGGAATGATGTGTGGAATGATGTGTGGAATAAGATGTGGAATGATGCGTGGAATGATGTGTGGAATGATGTGTGGAATGAAGTGTGGAATGAGGTGAGGAATGCTGTGTGGAATGATGTGTGGAAGGATGTGTGGAATGACGTGTGGAACGAGGTGTGGAATGAGATGTGGAATGATGCGTGGAATGATATGTGGAATGAGGAGTGGATGATATTTGGAATGTTGTTTGGAATGATGTGTGGATTGATGTGCATCATGATGTGTGGAATATTACGCAATGATGTGTGGAATGCGTTGTGGAATGATGTTTGGAATGATGTGTGGAATGATGTGTGGCTTGATGTGTGGATTGACGTGTGTAATAATGTGTGGAATGTTGTGGAATGATGTGTGGAATGAGATATGGAATGATGTGTGGCATGATGTGTGGAATGATATGTGGAATGATGTGTGGAATGATGCGTGAATGGATGTGTGTAATGATCTGTGGAATGTTATGGAATGATGTGTGGAATGTTGTGTGGAATGATGTGTGGAATGATGTTTGGAATAATGTGTGGAATGATGTGTGGAATGATGTATTGAATGATGTGTGTAATGATGTGTCGAATGATGTGTGGAATGATGTGTGGATTGATTTGTGTCACGTTATGTGGAATGTTATGGAATGATGTGTGGAATGAGGTATGGAACTATGTGTCAATGATGTGTGGAAAGAAGTTTGGTATGATGTGTGGAATGATGTGTGGAATAACGTGCGGAATGATGAGTGGAATGATGTTTGGAATAATGTGTGGAATGACGTGTTGAATGACGTGTGGATTGATGTGTGTAATGATGTGTGGAATGTTATGGAATGATGTGTGGAATGAGGTATGGAATGTTGTGTGGAAAGATGTGTGGAATGAAGTGTGGAATGAGATGTGGAATGATGTGTGGAATGATGTGTGGCATGATGTGTGGAATGATGTGTGGAATGATGTATGTAATCATGTTTGGAATTATGTGTGGAATGAGGTGCGGAATGTGGTGTGGAATGATGTGTGGAATGATGTGTGCAAAGATGTGTGGAATGTTTTGTGGAATGATGTGTGGAATGAGTTATGGAATGAGGTGTGGAATTATATTTGGAGTGCTGTGTGGAATATTGTGATGAATGATGTGTGGAATGAGGTGTGGATTGATGTGTGGAATGATATGTGCAATGATGTGTGGCATGCTGCATGGAATGAGGTGTGGAATGTTGAGTGGAATGAGATGTGGAATGATAAGGGGAATGATGTATTGAATGATGTGCGGAATGAACTGAGGAATGATGTGTGGAATGTAGTTTGGAATGATGTGTGCAATGATGTGTCGAATGATATCTGGAATTATGTGTGGAATAATGTGTGGAATGATGTTGGGAATGATGTGTGGAATGATGAGTGGAATGATCTGTTAAATGAGGTATGGATTGATGTTTGGAATGATGTGTGGAATGATGTGTCCAATGATGTGTGGAATGATGTGTGGAATGAGGGATGGAATTAGGTATGTACTGATGTGTGGAATGATGTGGGGATTGATGTGTGGAATGATGTGATGAATGATTTGGAATGATGTGTTGAATGAGCTGTGGAATGATGTGTGGAATGCTGTGTGGAATGATGTGTGGAATTATCTGTGGAATGAGGTTTGGAATGAGGAGTGGAATGATGTGTGAATGAGTTGTGGAATGAGGTGTGGAATGATGTTTGGAATGATGTTTGGAATGAGGTGTGGAATGATGTGTGGAATGATGTGTGGAATGATGTATGTAATGATGTATGTAATGATGTTTGGAATTATGTGTGGAATGAGGTTGTGAATGTAGTGTGGAATGACGTGTGAAATAATGTGTGCAATGATGTGTGGAATGAGTTGTGGAATGAGGTGTGGAATGTTTTGTGGAATTAGGTGTGGAATGAGATGTGGAATGAGGTTTGGAATGATGTGTGGAATGATGTGTGGAAAGCTGTGTGGTTTGATTTGTGGAATGAAGTGTGGAATGATGTGTGGAATGACGCGTTAAATGAAATGTGGAATGGTGTGTGGAATTACCTGCGGAATAATGTGTGGAATGATGTGTGGAATGATGTGTGAAATGATGTGTGGAATGTTGTGTGGAAAGATGTGTTTAATGATGTGTGGAACGAGGTGTAAAATGAGCTGTGGAATGATGTGTGGAATGACGTGTGGAATGAGATGTGGAATGATGCGTGGAATGATGTGTGGAATGATATGTGGAATGATGTATTGAATGATGTGTGGAATAATGTGTGGAATGAGGTGAGGAATGATGTTTGGAATGAAGTGTGGAAAGATGTGTGGAATGATGTGGGAACGAGTTGTGGAATGATATGTGGAATGATGCGTGGAATGACATGTGGAATGAGGATTGGATGATATTTGGAATGTTGTTTGTAATGATGTGTGGATTGATGTGTGTAATGATGTGTGGAATGTTATGGAATGATGTGTGGAATGAGGTGTGGAATGCTGTTTGGAATGATGCGTGGAATGATGTGCGGCATGATGTGTGGATTGAGGTGTGTAATCACGTGTGGAATGTTCTGGAATGATGTGTGGAATGATGTGTGTAATAATGTATGGAATGATGTGTGGAATGATGTTTGGAATGATGTGTGGAATGATGTGTGGAATGATGTGTGGATTGATGTGTGTAATCATGTTTGAATGAGTTGTGGAATTAAATGTGGAATGATGTGTGGAATGATGTTTGGAATGAGTTGTGGAATGAGGTTTGGAATGATGTGTGGAATGAAGTGTGGAATGAGGTGTGGAATTATGTGTGGAATGATGTGTGGAATGACGTGTGGAACGAGGTGTGGAATGAGATGTGGAATGATGCGTGGAATGATATGTGGAATGAGGAGTGGATGATATTTGGAATGTTGTTTGGAATGATGTGTGGATTGATGTGCATCATGATGTGTGGAATATTATGCAATGATGTGTGGAATGCGTTGTGGAATGATGTTTGGAATGATGTGTGGAAAGATGTGTGGCTTGATGTGTGGATTGACGTGTGTAATGATGTGTGGAATGTTGTGGAATGATGTGTGGAATGAGATATGGAATGATGTGTGGCATGATGTGTGGAATGATATGTGGAATGATGTGTGGAATGATGCGTGAATGGATGTGTGTAATGATGTGTGGAATGTTATGGAATGATGTGTGGAATGTTGTGTGGAATGATGTGTGGAATGATGTTTGGAATAATGTGTGGAATGATGTGTGGAATGATGTATTGAATGATGTGTGCAATGATGTGTCGAATGATGTGTGGAATGTTGTGGAATGATGTGTGGAATGAGATATGGAATGATGTGTGGCATGATGTGTGGAATGATATGTGGAATGATGTGTGGAATGATGCGTGAATGGATGTGTGTAATGATGTGTGGAATGTTATGGAATGATGTGTGGAATGTTGTGTGGATTGATGTTTGGAATGATGTGTGGAATGATGTGCGGCATGATGTGTGGATTGAGGTGTGTAATCACGTGTGGAATGTTGTGGAATGATGTATGGAACGATGTGTCAATAATGTGTGGAATGATGTGTGTAATGATGTTTGGAATGATGTATGGAATGATGTGTGGAATGTTGTGTGGAATGATGTGTGGAATGATGTTTGGAATAATGTGTGGAATGATGTGTGGAATGATGTATTGAATGATGTGTGTAATGATGTGTCGAATGATGTGTGGAATGATGTGTGGATTGATTTGTGTCACGTTATGTGGAATGTTATGGAATGATGTGTGGAATGAGGTATGGAACTATGTGTCAATGATGTGTGGAAAGAAGTTTGGTATGATGTGTGGAATGATGTGTGGAATAACGTGCGGAATGATGAGTGGAATGATGTTTGGAATAATGTGTGGAATGATGTGTTGAATGATGTGTGGATTGATGTGTGTAATGATGTGTGGAATGTTATGGAATTATGTGTGGAATGAGGTGTGGAATGTTGTGTGGAAAGATGTGTGGAATGAAGTGTGGAATGAGATGTGGAATGATGTGTGGAATGATGTGTGGCATGATGTGTGGAATGATGTGTGGAATGATGTATGTAATCATGTTTGGAATTATGTGTGGAATGAGGTGCGGAATGTGGTGTGGAATGATGTGTGGAATGATGTGTGCAAAGATGTGTGGAATGTTTTGTGGAATGATGTGTGTAATGAGTTGTGGAATGAGGTGTGGAATTATATTTGGAGTGCTGTGTGGAATATTGAGATGAATGATGTGTGGAATGAGGTGTGGATTGATGTGTGGAATGATATGTGCAATGATGTGTGGCATGCTGCATGGAATGAGGTGTGGAATGTTGAGTGGAATGATATGTGGAATGATACGGGGAATGATGTATTGAATGATGTGCGGAATGAACTGAGGAATGATGTGTGGAATGTAGTTTGGAATGATGTGTGCAATGATGTGTCGAATGATATCTGGAATTATGTGTGGAATAATGTGTGGAATGATGTTGGGAATGATGTGTGGAATGATGAGTGGAATGATCTGTTAAATGAGGTATGGATTGATGTTTGGAATGATGTGTGGAATGATGTGTCCAATGATGTGTGGAATGATGTGTGGAATGAGGGATGGAATTAGGTATGTACTGATGTGTGGAATGATGTGGGGATTGATGTGTGGAATGATGTGATGAATGATTTGGAATGATGTGTTGAATGAGCTGTGGAATGATGTGTGGAATGCTGTGTGGAATGATGTGTGGAATTATCTGTGGAATGAGGTTTGGAATAAGGAGTGGAATGATGTGTGAATGAGTTGTGGAATGAGGTGTGGAATGATGTGTGGAATGATGTTTGGAATGAGGTGTGGAATGATGTGTGGAATGATGTGTGGAATGATGTATGGAATGATGTATGTAATGATGTTTGGAATTATGTGTGGAATGAGGTGCTGAATGTAGTGTGGAATGACGTGTGAAATAATGTGTGCAATGATGTGTGGAATGAGATGTGGAATGAGGTGTGGAATGTTTTGTGGAATTAGGTGTGGAATGAGATGTGGAATGAGGTTTGGAATGATGTGTTGAATGATGTGTGGAAAGCTGTGTGGTTTGATGTGTGGAATGAAGTGTGGTATGATGTGTGGAATGATGTGTGGAATGACGCGTTAAATGAAATGTGGAATGGTGTGTGGAATTACCTGCGGAATAATGTGTGGAATGATGTGTGGAATGATGTGTGAAATGATGTGTGGAATGTTGTGTTGAACGATGTGTTTAATGATGTGTGGAACGAGGTGTAAAATGAGCTGTGGAATGATGTGTGGAATGACGTGTGGAATGAGATGTGGAATGATGCGTGGAATGATGTGTGGAATGATATGTGGAATGATGTATTGAATGATGTGTGGAATAATGTGTGGAATGAGGTGAGGAATGATGTTTGGAATGAAGTGTGGAAAGATGTGTGGAATGATGTGGGAACGAGTTGTGGAATGATATGTGGAATGATGCGTGGAATGACATGTGGAATGAGGAGTGGATGATATTTGGAATGTTGTTTGTAATGATGTGTGGATTGATGTGTGTAATGATGTGTGGAATGTTATGGAATGATGTGTGGAATGAGGTGTGGAATGATGTTTGGAATGATGCGTGGAATGATGTGCGGCATGATGTGTGGATTGAGGTGTGTAATCACGTGTGGAATGTTCTGGAATGATGTGTGGAATGATGTGTGGAATGATGTGTGTAATAATGTATGGAATGATGTGTGGAATGATGTTTGGAATGATGTGTGGAATGATGTGTGGAATGATGTGTGGATTGATGTGTGTAATCATGTTTGATTGAGTTGTGGAATTAAATGTGGAATGATGTGTGGAATGATGTTTGGAATGAGTTGTGGAATGAGGTTTGGAATGATGTGTGGAATGAAGTGTGGAATGAGGTGTGGAATTATGTGTGGAATAGAAACATAGAAACATAGAAAATAGGTGCAGGAGCAGGCCATTCAGCCCTTCTAGCCTGCACCGCCATTCAATGAGTTCATGGCTGAACATGAAACTTCAGTACCCCCTTCCTGCTTTCTCGCCATAACCCTTGATCCCCCGAGTAGTAAGGACTTCATCTAACTCCCTTTTGAATATATTTAGTGAATTGGCCTCAACTACTTTCTGTGGTAGAGAATTCCACAGGTTCACCACTCTCTGGGTGAAGAAGTTTCTCCTCATCTCGGTCCTAAATGGCTTACCCCTTATCCTCAGACTGTGACCCCTGGTTCTGGACTTCCCCAACATTGGGAACATTCTTTCTGCATCTAACCTGTCTAAACCCGTCAGAATTTTAAACGTTTCTATGAGGTCCCCTCTCATTCTTCTGAACTCCAGTGAATACAAGCCCAATTGATCCAATCTTTCTTGATAGGTCAGTCCCGCCATCCCGGGAATCAGTCTGGTGAACCTTCGCTGCACTCCCTCAATAGCAAGAATGTCCTTCCTCAAGTTAGGAGACCAAAACTGTACACAATACTCCAGGTGTGGCCTCACCAAGGCCCTGTACAACTGTAGCAACACCTCCCTGCCCCTGTATTCAAATCCCCTCGCTATGAAGGCCAACATGCCATTTGCTTTCTTAACCGCCTGCTGTACCTGCATGCCAACCTTCAATGACTGATGTACCATGACACCCAGGTCTCGTTGCACCTTCCCTTTTCCTAATCTGTCACCATTCAGATAATAGTCTGTCTCTCTGTTTTTACCACCAAAGTGGATAACCTCACATTTATCCACATTATACTTCATCTGCCATGCATTTGCCCACTCACCTAACCTATCCAAGTCACTCTGCAGCCTAATAGCATCCTCCTCGCAGCTCACACTGCCACCCAACTTAGTATCATCCGCAAATTTGGAGATACTGCATTTAATCCCCTCGTCTAAATCATTAATGTACAATGTAAACAGCTGGGGCCCCAGCACAGAACCTTGCGGCACTCCACTAGTCACTGCCTGCCATTCTGAAAAGTACCCGTTTACTCCTACTCTTTGCTTCCTGTCTGACAACCAGTTCTCAATCCACGTCAGCACAGATGTGGAATGATGCTTGGAATGATATGTCGAATGAGGAGTGGATGACATTTGGAATGTTGTTTGAATGATGTGTGGATTGACGTGTGTAATGATGTGTGGAATGTTATGGAATGATGTGTGGAATGAGGTGTGGAATGGTACTATAAAGATTTGTGGAATGATGTGTGGAATGATGTGTGGAATGATGTGTGGAATGATGTATGTAATGACGTTTTGAATTATGTGTGGAATGAGGTGCTGAATGTGGTGTGGAAAGATGTGAGGAAAGATGTGTGCAATGATGTGTGGAATGTTTTGTGGAATGATGTGTGGAATGATCTTTGGAATGAAGTTTGGAATGATTTGTGGAATGATGTGTGGAATGATGCATGGAATCATATGTGGAATGAGTTGTGGAATGATATGTGGAATGAGGTTTGGAATGATTTGTGGAATGATGTGTGGAAGGCTGGGTGGAATGATGTGTGGAATGATGTGTGGAATGATTTGTGGAATGATGTATCGAATGACGCGCCAAATGCAATGTGGAATGGTGTGTGTAATGATGTGTGGAATAATGTGTGGAATGAATTGTGGAATGATGTGTGGAATGATATATGGAATGATGTATTGAATGATGTGTGGAATGATGTGTCGAATGAGGTGAGGAATGATGCGTGGAATGAAGTGTGGAAAGATATGTGGAATGATGTGTGGAACGAGCTGTGGAATGAGATGTGGAATGATGCTTGGAATGATATGTCGAATGAGGAGTGGATGACATTTGGAATGTTGTTTGAATGATGTGTGGATTGACGTGTGTAATGATGTGTGGAATGTTATGGAATGATGTGTGGAATGAGGTGTGGAATGGTACTATAAAGATTTGTGGAATGATGTGTGGAATGATGTTTGGAATGATGTGTTGATTGATGTTTGGAATGAAGTCTGGATTGATGTGTGGAATGATGTGTGGATTGATGTGTGTAATGATGTGTGGAATGTTATGGAATGATGTGTGGAATGAGGTGTGGAATGTTGTATGTAATGATATTTGGAATTATGTGTGGAATGATGCATGGAATCATATGTAGAATGAGGTGTGGAATGAGATGTGGAATGAGGTTTGGAATGATGTGTGGAATGATGTGTGGAATGCTGTGTGGAATGATGTGTGGAATGATGTATGGAATGACGCGTTAAATGAAATGTGGAATGGTGTGTGGAATGATCTGTGGAATATGTGTGGAATGATGTGTGGAATCATGTGTGGAATCATGTGTGGAATGTTATGTGGAAAGATGTGTTTAATGATATGTGGAACGAGGTGTGAAATGAGGGGTGGAATGATGTGTGGAATTGTGTGTGGAATGAGGTGAGGAATGATGTATTGAATGATGTGTGGAATGATGTGAGGAATGAGATGAGGAATGATGTTTGGAATGAAGTGTGGAAAGATGTGTGGAATGATGTGGGAACGAGTTGTGGAATTAGATGAGGAAAGATACGTGGAATGACATGTGGAATGAGGAATGGATGATATTTGGAATGTTGTTTGGAATGATGTGTGGATTGATGTGTAATGATGTGTGGAATGTTATGGAATGATGTGTGGAATGAGGTGTGGAATGATGTTTGGAATGATGTGTTGATTGATGTGCGGCAGAATGTGTGAATTGAGGTGTGTAATGATGTGTGGAATGTTACGGAATGATGTGTGGAATGAGGTGTAGAATGATGTATGGCATGATGTGTGGAATGATGTGTGGAATGATATGTGTAATAATGTGTGGAATGATGTGTGGAATGATATTTGGAATTATGTGTGGAATGATGTGTGGATTGATGTGTGTAATGATGTGTGAATGAGTTGTGGAATGAGGTGTGGAATGATGTGTCGAATGATGTTTGAAATGAGGTGTGGAATGATGTTTGGAATGATGTCTCGAATGATGTGTGGATTGATGTGTAGAAAGATGAGTGGAATGATGTGTGGAATGAGTTGTGGAATGAGGTTTGGAATGATGTGTGGAATGAGGTGTGGAATGAGGTGTGGAATGATGTGTGGAATGATGTATGTAATGATGTTTTGAATTATGTGTGAAATGAGGTGCTGAATGTGTTGTGGAATGATGTGTGGAAAGCTGTGTGCAATGATGTGTGGAATGTTTTGTGGAATGATGTGTGGAATGATCTTTGGAATTAGGTTTGGAATGATTTGTGGAATGATGTGTGGAATGATGCGTGGAATCATATGTGGAATGAGGTGTGTAATGATATGTGGAATGAGGTTTTGAATGGTGTGTGGAATGATGTGTGGAATGCTGTGTGGAATGATGTGTGGAATGATGTGTGGAATGATGTGTGGCATGATGTATGGAATGACGCTGTAAATGAAATGTGAAATGGTGTGTGGAATGATGTATAGATTGACTTCTGTAATGATGTGTTGAATGTTTTGGAATGGTGTGTGGAATGATGTGTGGAATGCTGTGTGGAATGATGTGTGGAATGATGTGTGGAATGATGTGTGGCATGATGTATGGAATGACGCTGTAAATGAAATGTGGAATGGTGTGTGGAATGATGTATAGATTGACTGCTGTAATGATGTGTGGAATGTTATGGAATGATGTGTGGAATGATGTGTGGAATGATATCTGGAATGATGTGTGGAATGTTATGTAATGTTGTGTGGAATGAATTGTGGAATGAGGTGGGGAATGATGTGTGGAATGATGTGTCGAATGATTTGTGGAAATATGTGTGAATGATGTGTGCAATGATGTTTGGAATGATGTGTGGATTGATGTGTGTAATGATGTGTGGAATGTTCTGGAATGTTGTGTGGAATGATGTATGGAATGATGTGTCAATAATGTGTGGAATGATGTGTGGAATGATGTTTGGAATGATGTGTGGAATGATATGTGGAATGATGTGTGGATTGATGTGTGTAATGATGTGTGGAATGTTATGGAATGATGTGTGGAATGAGGTGTGGAATGATGTTTCAATGATGTGTGGAATCATGTGTAGAATGATGTGTGGAATCATGTGTGGAATGAGTTGTGGAATGAGGTGTGGATTGATGTGTGGAATGAAGTGTGGAATGAGATGTGGAATGATGCCTGGAATGATCTGTGGAATGAGGTGTGGAATGGTATTTTGAATGCTGTGTGGAATGAAGTGTGCAATGAAGTATGGAATGACGTGTGGAATGAGGTGAGGAATGTTGTGTTGAATGAAGTGTGGAATGATGTGTGGAATGACGTGTGGAATGATGTGTGGAATGATGTGTGGAATGAGATGTGGAATGAAGTGTGGAATGATATTTGGAATGCTGTGTTGAATAATGTGTTGAATGATGTGTGGAATGAGATGTGGATTGACGAATGGAATGAGGTGTACAATGTTTTATGGCATGCTGTACGGAATGAGGTGTGGAATGTTGATTGGATTGATGTGTGGAATAATATGTGGAACGATGTATTGAAAGATCTGTGGAATGAGGTGAGGAATGATGTGTGGAATGAAGTGTGGAATGATGTGTGCAATGATGTATCGAATGATATCAAGAATGATGTGTGGAATAATGTGTGGAATGACGTTTGGAATGATGTGTGCAATGATGCGTGGTATGCTATGTGGAATGAGGTGTGGAATGGTGTTTGGAATGATGTTTGGAATAATGTGTGGAATGAGTTGTGGAATGAGGAGTGGAATGATGTGTGGAATGATGTGTGGAATGAGGTTTGGAATGATGTTTGTAATGATGTATAGAATGAACTGTGGAATAATGTGTTGAATGATGTGTGGAATGATGTGTGGAATGAGTTGTGGAATGAGGTATGGAATGATGCGTGGAATGAGGTGTGGAACGATATGTGGAATGATATGTGGAATGATGTGTGGAATGATGAGTGGAATGATGTGTGGAATGATGCGTTGAATGATATGTGGAATGAGGTGTGGAATGAGATGTGGAATGAGGTGTGCAATGATGTTTGGAATGATGTGTGGAATGCTTTGTGGAATGATGTGTGGAATGATGTGTGGAATGATGTGTGGAATGAGAAGTGGAATGATGCGTGGAATGATGTGTGGAATGATATGTGGAATAATGTATTGAATGATGTATGGAATGTATTTTGGAATAAGGTGAGGAATGATGTGTGGAATGAAGTGTGCAAAAATGTGTGGAATGAAGTGTGGAATGATGTGTGGAATGATGTGTGGAATGAGTTGTGGAATGATGTGTGGAATCGGTGTGGAATGATGTGCGGAATGTTGTGTGCAATGATGTGTGGAATGATGTGTGGAATGAGTTGTGGAATGAGGTGTGGAAGGATGTGTGGAATGATGTGTGGAATGAGTTGTGGAATGATGTGTGGAATCGGTGTGGAATGATGTGCGGAATGTTGTGTGCAATGATGTGTGGAATGCTGTGTGGAATGATATGTGGAATGATGTGTGGAATGAGGTGCGGAATGATGTGTGCACTGAGATGTGGAATGATGCGTGGAATGATATGTGGAATGAGCTGTGGATGATATTTTGAATGTTGCTTGGAATGATGTGTGGATTGATGTGTGTCATGATGTGTGGAATCAGGTGTGGAATGATGTGTGGAATGTTGTGTGCAATGATGTGTGGAATGCTGTGTGGAATTATGTGTGGAATGATGTGTGGAATAATGTATGGAATGAAGTATGGAATGACGTGCGGAATGATGTGTGGAATGAGGTGTGGATTGATGTGTGGAATGATGTTTGGATTGAGATGTGGAATGATGCGTGGAATGATATGTGGAATGAGGTGTCGAATGTTATTTGGAATGCTGTTTGTAATGATGTGTGCAATGTTGTGTGGAATGCTGTGTGGAATGAGGTGTGCAATCATGTGTTTAATGCCGTGTGGAATAACGTGTGGAATGATGTGTGGAATGATGTGTGGAATGAGATGTGGAATGATACGTGGAATGATGTGTGGAATGATATGTGGAATGATGCGTTCAATGATGTGTGGAATGATGTGTGGAATGAGATGTGGAATGATGCGTGGAATGATATGTGGAATGAGGAGTGGATGATATTTGGAATGTTGTTTGGAATGATGTGTGGATTGATGTGCGTAATGATGTGTGGAATGTTATGCAATGATGTGTGGAATGCGGTGTGGAATGATGTTTGGAATGATGTGTGGAATGATGTGTGGCTTGATGTGTGGATTGACGTGTGTAATGATGTGTGGAATGTTATGGAATGATATGTGGAATGAGGTGTGGAATGATGTGTGGCATGATGTGTGGAATGATATGTGGAATGATGTGTGGAATGATGTGTGAATGCATGTGTGTAATGATGTGTGGAATGTTATGGAATGATGTATGGAATGAGGTGTGGAATGATGTGTGGCATGATGTGTGGAATGATATGTGGAATGATGTGTGCAATGATGTGTGAATGGATTTGTGGAATGATGTGTGGAATTTTATGGAATGATTTGTGGAATGTTGTGTGGAATGATGTGTGGAATGATGTTTGGAATAATGTGTGGAATGATGTATTGAATGATGTGATTAATGATGTGTCGAATGTTACCTGGAATGATGTGTGGAATGATGTGTGGATTGATTTGTGTCATGTTGTGTGGAATGTTATGGAATGATGTGTGGAATGAGGTATGGAATGATGTGTCAATGATGTGTGGAAAGAAGTGTGGTATGATGTGTGAAATGATGTGTGGAATAACGTGCGGAATGATGAGTGGAATGATGTTTGGAATGATGTGAGGAATGAGGTGTGGAATGATGTGTGGAATGTTGTGTGCAATGATGTGTGGAATGCTGTGTGGAATTATGTGTGGATTGCTGTATGGAATGATGTGTGGAATGAGCTATGCAATGACGTGCGGAATGCTGTTTGGAAGAAGGTGTGGATTGATGTGTGGAATGATGTGTGGAATGAGATGTGGAATGATGCGTGGAATGATATGTGGAATGAGGTGTGGAATTATATGTTGAATGCTGTGTGGAATGATGTGTGCAATGATGTGTGGAATGACGTGTGGAATGAGGTGTGGATAGATGTGTGGAATGATCTGTGACAATGATGTGTGGAATGACGTGTGGAATGATATGTGGAATGATGTGTGGAATGAGATGTGGAATGTGGTGTGGAATGATTTTGAGAATGCTGTGCGGAATGATGTGATGAATGATGTGTGGAGTGAGATGTGGATTGATGTGGGGAATGATGTCTGCAATGATGTGTGGCATGCTATCTGGAATGAGGTGTGGAATGTTGAGTGGAATGATGTGTGGAATGATATGTGGAATGATGTATTGAATGATGTGTGGAATGAGGTGAGGAATGATGTGTGGAATGAAGTGAGGAATGATGTGTGCAATGATGTGTCGAATTATATCCGGAATGTTGTGTGGAATAACGTGTGGAATAATGTTTGGAATGATGTGTGGAAAAATGCGTAGAATATTACATGGAATGATGTGTGGAATGATGTTTGGAATTAAGTGTGGAATGATGTCTGCAATGATGTGTTGAATGATGTGTGGAATGATATGTGGAATGAGCTTTGGAATGAGGTATGGACTGCTGTGTGGAATGATGTTTGGATTGATATGTGAAATGATGTGTGGAATGATGTGTGGAATGATGTGTGGAATGATGTGTGGAATAATGTGTGGAATGAGGTGTCGAATGAGGAGTGGAATGATGTGTGGAATGATGTGTGGAATGATGTGTGGGAAGATGTGTGGAATCATATGAGGAATGATGTTTGGATTAATGTGTGGAATGATGTGTGAATGAGTTGTGGAATGAGGTGTGGAATGATGTGCGGAATGATGTGTGGAATGATGTGTGGAATGATGTTTGGAATGATGTGTAGAATGAAGTTTGTAAAGATGTTTTGAATGATGTGTGGAATGATGTGTGGAATGAGGTGTGGAATGTGGTGTGGAATGATGTGTGGAATGAGGTGTGGAATGATCTTTGGAATGCTGTGTGGAATGATGTGATGAATGATGTGTGGAATGAGATGTGGATTGATGTGTGGAATGATATGTGCAATGATGTGTGGCATGCTGTATGGAATTAGGTGTGGAATGTTGAGTGAATGATTTGTGGAATGATACGGGGAATGATGTATTGAATGATGTGCGGAATGAGGTGAGGAATAATGTGGAATGAAGTTTGGAATGATGTGTGCAATGATGTGTCGAATGATATCTGGAATGATGTGTGGAATAATGTGTGGAATGATGTTGGGAATGATGTGTGGAATGGTGCGTGGAATGTTCTGTGGAATGAGGTTTGGATTGAAGTTTGGAATGATGTGTGGAATGATGTGTGGAATGATGTGTGGAATGAGGGATGAATTGAGGTATATACTGATGTGTGGAATGATGTGGGGATTGATGTGTGGAATGATGTGATGAATGTTTTGGAATGATTTGTTGAATGAGTTGTGGAATGATGTGTGGAATGCTGTGTGGAATGATGTGTGGAATTATGTGTGGAATGAGGTTTGGAATGAGGAGTGGAATGAGGTGTCAATGAATTGTGCAATAAGGTGTGGAATGATGTGTGGAATGATGTTTGGAATGAGGTGTGGAATGATGTGTGGAATGATGTGTGGAATGATGTATGGAATGATGTATGTAATTATGTTTGGAATTATGTGTGGAATGAGGTGCTGAATGTCGTGTGGACTGACGTGTGAAATAATGTGTGCAATGATGTCTGGAATGTTTTGTGGAATGATGTGTTGAATGATGTGTGGAAAGATGCATGGATTGATATGTAGAATGAAGTGTGGAATGAGATGTGGAATGAGGTTTGGAATGAAGTGTGGAATGATGTGTGGAATGCTGTGTGGATTGATGTGTGGAATGTTGTGTGGAATGATGTGTGGAATGATGTATGGAATGATATGTGGATTGAATTGTGTAATCATGTGTGAATGAATTGTGGAATGAAGTGTGGAATGATATGTGGAATGATGTTTGGAATGAGTTGTGGAATGCGGTTTGGAATGATTTGTGGAATTAGGTGTGGAATGACGTCTGGAATGATGTGTGGAATGATGTGTGGAATGATGTGTGGAATGATGTGTGGAATGTTGTATGTAATGACGTTTTGAATTTTGTGTGGAATGACGTGCTGAATGTGTGGTGTGGAATGATGTGTGGAAAGATGTGTGCAATGATGTGTGGAATGTTTTGTGGAATGATGTGTGGAATGATCTTTGGAATGAGGTTTGGAATGATTAGTGGAATGATTTCTGGAATGATGCGTGGAATCATATGTGGAATGAGGTGTGGAATGACATGTGGAATGATGTTTGGAATAAAGTGTGGAATGATGTGTGGAAGGCTGTGTGGAATGATGTGTGGAATGATGTGTGGAATGATGTATGAAATGACGCGGTAAATGAAATGTGGAATGCTGTGTGTAATGATGTGTGGAATGATGCATGGAATGAAGTATGGAATGATGTGTGGAATGATATGTGGAATGATGTATTGAATGATGTGTGGAATGATGTGTCGAATGAGTTGAGGAATGATGTGTGGAATGAAGTGTGGAAAGATGTGTGGAATGATATGTGGAACGAGCTGTGGAATGAGATTTGGAATGATGCGTGGAATGATATGTCGAATGAGGAGTGGATGACATTTGGAATGTTGTTTGGAATGATGTGTGGATAGACGTGTGTAATGATGTGTGGAATGTTATGGAATGATGTGTGGAATGAGGTGTGGAATGATATTCGAAAGGTTTGTGAAATGATGTGTGGAATGATGTTTGGAATGATGTGTGGATTGATGTGTGTAATGATATGTGGAATGTTATGGAATGTTGTGTGGAATGAGGTATGGAATGATGTGTCAATGATGTGTGGAAAGGTGTGTGGAATGATGTGTGTAATAATGTGTGGAATGATGTGTGGTGTGATGTTTGTATTGAAGTGTGGATTGATGTGTGGATTGATGTGTGGAATGATGTGTGTAATGATGTGTGGAATGTTATGGAATGATGTGTGGAATGAGGTGTGGAATGATGTATGTAATGATGTTTTGAATTATGTGTGGAATGATGCATGAAATCATATGTAGAATGAGGTGTGGAATGAGATGTGGAATGAGGTTTGGAATGATGTGTGGAATGATGTGTGGAATGATGTGTGGAATGTTGTGTGGAAAGATGTGTTTAATGATTTGTGGAACGAGGTGTGAAAAGAGGTGTGGAATGATGAGTGGAATGATGTGTGGAATGAGATGTGGAATGATGCGCGGAATGATGTGTGGAATGATATGTGGAATGATGTATTGAATGATGTGTGGAATGATGTGTGGAATGAGGTGAGGAATGATATTTGGAATGAAGTGTGGAAAGATGTGTGGAATCATGTGGGAACGAGTTGTGGAATGAGATGTGGAATGATACGTGGAATGACATGTGGAATGAGGAGTGGATGATATTTGGAATGTTGTTTGGAATGATGTGTGGATTGATGTGTGTAATGATGTGTGGAATGTTATGGAATGATGTGTGGAATGAGGTGTGGAATGATGTTTGGAATGATGTGTGGAATGATGTTAGGCATGATGCGTGAATTGAGGTGTGTAATGATGTGTGGAATGTTATGGAATGATGTGTGGAATGAGTTGTGGAATGATGTGTGGCATGATGTGTGGAATGATGTGTGGAATGAGGTGTGTAATAATGTATGGAATGATGTGTGGAATGATGTTTGGAATGATGTGTGGAATGATGTGTGGAATGATGTGTGGATTGATGTGTGTAATGATGTGTGAATGAGTTGTGGAATGAGGTGTGGAATGATGTTTGAAATGAGGTGTGGAATGATGTTTGGTATGATGTGTAGAATGAGGTGTGGAATGAGGTGTGGAATGAGGTGTGGAATGATGTATGTAATGATGTTTTGAATTTTGAGTGGAATGAGGTGCTGAATGTGGTGTGGAATGATGTGTGGAAAGCTGTGTGCAATGATGTGTGGAATGCATTGTAGAATGATGTGTGCAATGATCTTTGGAATGAGGTTTGGGATGATTTGTGGAATGATGTGTGGAATGATGCGTGGAATCATATGTGGAATGAATTGTATAATGATATGTGGAATGAGGTTGGAATGATGTGTGGAATGATGTGGGGAATTCTGTGTGGATTGATGTGTGGAATGATGTGTGGCATGATGTAGGGAATGACGCGGAAATGAAATGTGGAATGGTGTGTGGAATGATGTATGGATTTACGTGTGTAATGATGTGTGGAATGTTATGGAATGATCTGTGGAATGATTTGTGGAATGATGCTTGGAATGATGTGTGGATTGATGTGTGTAATGATGTGTGGAATGTTATGGAATGTTGTGTGGAATGAGTTGTGGAATGAGGTGTGGAATGATGTGTGTGCAATGATGTGTAGAATGATCTGTGGAATGATGTGTGAATGAAGTGTGGAATGATGTTTGGAATAATGTGTGGATTGATGTGTGTAATGATGTGTGGAATGTTATGGAATGTTGTGTGGAATGATGTATGGAATGATGTGTCAATAATGTGTGGATTGATGTGTGGAATGATGTTTGGAATGATGTGTGGAATGATGTGTGGAATGATGTGTGGATTGATGTGTGTAATGATGTGTGGAATGTTATGGAATGATTTGTGGAATGAGGTGTGGAATGATGTGTCAATGATGTGTGGAATGATGTGTGAAATGATGTGTGGAATCTTGTGAGGAATGAGATGTGGAATGAGGTGTGGAATGATGTGTGGAATGATGTGTGGAATGAGGTGTAGAATGATGTGTGGAATGATGTGTTGTATGCTTTGTGGAAAGATGTGTGGAATGATGTGTGGAATGACATGTGGAATGATGTGTGCAATGATGTGTGGAATGCTGTGTGGTATTATGTCTGTAATGCTGAATGGAATAATGTGTGGAATGATGTATGGAATGACGTGCGGAATGATGTGTGGAAGAAGGTGTGGAATGATATGTTGAATGCTGTGTGGAATGACGTGTGCAATGATGTGTGGAATGATGTGTGGAATGAGGTGAGGAATGATGTGTTGAATGAAGTGTGGAATGATGTGTGGAATGAGGTGTGGAATGATGTGTGGAATAATGTGTGGAATGAGATGTGGAATGAGGTGTGGAATGATATTTGGTATGCTGTGTGGAATGATGTCTTGAATGATGTGTGGAATGTGCTGTGGATTTACGAATGGAATGTGGAATGATGCGTGGAATGATATGTGGAATGAGGAGTGGATGATATTTTGAATGTTGCTTGGAATGATGTGTGGATTGATGTGTGTAATAATGTATGGAATGTTATTGAATGATGTGTGGAATGAGTTTGGAATTATGTTTGGAATGATGTGTAGAATGATATGTGGAATGATGTATTGAATGATGTGTGGATTGATGTGTGGAATGATGTGTGGAATGTTATGGAATGATATGTGGAATGAAGTGTGGAATGATGAATGGCATGATGTGTGGAATGATATGTGGAATAATGTATTGAATGATGTGTGGAATGATGTGTGGAATGATGTTTGGAATGATGTGTGGAATGATGTGTGGAATGATGAATTGAATGACGTGTGGTATGATGTATCGAATGATATGTGGAATTAAGTGTTGAATGATGTGTGGAATGATGTGTGGATTGATGTGTGTAATAATTTGTCAATAATGTGTGGAATGATGTGCAGAATGATGGGTGGAAAGATTTGTGGAATGAGTTCTGGAATGAGGTGTGGAATGATGTGTGGAATGATGTGTGGAATGATGTGTGGAATGAGGTGTGGAATGATGTGTGCAATGATGTGTAGAATGAGGTGTGGAATGATGTGTTGAATAATTTGTGGTAAGATGTGTGGAATTTTTCTCTGGAATGAGATGTGTAATGACGTGTGGAATGAGGTTTGGAATGATGTGTTGAATGTTGTGTGCAATGATGTGTGGAATGCTGTGTGGAATTATGTGTGGAATGCTGTGTAGAATGATGTATGGAATGAAGTATGGAATGACGTGCGGAATGATGTGTGGAATGAGGTGTGGATTGATGTGTCGAATGATGTGTGTATTGAGATGTGGAATGATGCGTGGAATGATATGTTTAATGAGGTGTGGAATGATATTTGGAAAGCTGTTTGGAATGATGTGTGCAATGTTGTGTGGGATGATGTGTGGAATGCTGTGTGCAATCATGTGTTGAATGCCGTGTGGAATAATGTGTGGAATGATGTGTGGAATGATGTGTGGAATGAGATGTGGAATGATGCGTGGAATGATGTGTGGAATGATATGTGGAAGGATGTGTGGAATGACGTGTGGAACGAGGTGTGGAATGAGATGTGGAATGATGCGTGGAATGATGTGTGGAATGAGGAGAGGATGGTATTTGGAATGTTGTTTGGAATGATGTGTGGATTGATGTGCGTAATGATGTGTGGAATGTTATGCAATGATGTGTGGAATGCGGTGTGGAATGATGTTTGGAATGATGTGTGGAATGATGTGTGGCTTGATGTGTTGATTGACGTGTGTAATGATGTGTGGAATGTTATGGAATGATGTGTGGAATGAGGTGTGGAATGATGTTTGGCATGATGTGTGGAATGATATGTGGAATGAAGTGTGGAAACTTGCGTGAATGGATGTGTGTAATGATGTGTGGAATGTTATGGAATGATGTGTGAAATGTTGTGTGCAATGATGTGTGGAATGATGTGTGGAATGATGTATTGAATGATGTGTGTAATGATGTGTCGAATGATCTCTGTGATGATGTGTGGAATGATGTGTGGATTGATTTGTCTCATGTTGTGTGGAATGTTATGGAATGATGTGTGGAATGAGGAATGGAATGATGTTTCAATGATGTGTGGAAAGAAGTGTGGTATGATGTGTGGAATGATGTGTGGAATAACGTGCTGAATGATGAGTGGAAAAATGTTTTAGAATGATGTGTGGAATGATGTGTTGAATGATGTGTGGATTGATGTGTGTAATGATTTCTGTAATGTTATGGAATGATGTGTGGAATGAGGTGTGGAATGAGATGTTGAATGATGTGTGGAATGATGTGTGGAATGGTGTGTGGAATGTTGTGTGCAATGCTGTGTGGAATGCTGTGTGGAATGAGGTGTGGATAGATGAGTGGAATATGTGTGCAATGATGTATGGATTGAGGTGTGGAATGATGTGTGGAATGATGTGTGGAATGAGATGTGGAATGAGGTGTAGAATGATATTGAAAATGCTGTGCGGAATGATGTGTTGAATGATGTGTGGAGTGAGGTGTGGATTGATGTGTGGAATGAAGTGGGGAATGATATGTGCAATGATGTCTCGAATGATATCCGGAATGTTGTGTGGAATAATGTGTGGAATAATGTATGGAATGATGTGTGGAATGATGCGTAGAATGTTATGTGGAATGAGGTGTGGAATGATGTTTGGAATGATGTGTGGAATGATGTGTGCAATGATGTGTGGAATGATGTGTGGAATGATATGTGGAATGAGGTTTGGAATGAGGTATGGACTGATGTGTGGAATGATGTGTGGAATGAAGTGTGGAATGATGTGTGGAATGCTGTGTGGAATGATGTGTGGAATAATGTGTGGAATGAGGTGTCGAATGAGGAGTGGAATGATATGTGGAATGATGTGTGGAATGATGTGCGGGAAGATGTGTGGAATCATATGAGAAATGATGTGTGGATTAATGTGTGGAATGATGTGTGGAATGAGGTGTGGAATGATGTTTGGAATGATGTGAAGAATGGAGTGTGGAAAGATGTTTTGAATGATGTGTGGAATAATGTGTGGAATGATGTGTTGAAAGATGAGTGGAATGATGTGTGGAATGTGGTGTGGAATGATGTGTGGAATGATGTGTGGAATGATGTGTGGAATGATGTATGTAATCATGTTTGGAATTATGTGTGGAATGATGTGCGGAATGTGGTGTGGAATGATGTGTGGATGAGGTGTGGAATGATCTTTGGAAAGTGGTTTGGAATGATGTTTGGAATGAGTTGTGGAATGAGGTGTGGAATTATATTTGGAATACTGTGTGGAATGATGTGATGTATGATGTGTGGAATAAGGTGTGGATTGATGTGTGGAATGATATGTGCAATGATGTGTGGCATGCTGTATGGAATGAGGTGTGGAATGTTGAGTGGAATGATGTGTGGAATGATACGGGGAATGATGTATTGAATGATGTGCGGAATGATGTGAGGAATGATGTGTAGAATGAAGTTTGGAATGATGTGTGAATGATGTGTCGAATAATATCTGGAATGATGTGTGGAATAATGTGTGGAATGATGTTGGGAATGATGTGTGGAATGATGCGTGGAATATTCTGTGGAATGAGGTATGGATTGATGTTTGGAATGATGTGTGGAATGATGTGTGGAATTATGTGTGGAATGATGTGTGGAATGATATATGGAATGATCTTTGTGTTGATGTTCGGAATTATGTGTGGAATGAGGTGCTGAATGTCGTGTGGAATGATGTGTGAAATAATGTGTGCAATGATGTGTGGAATGTTTTGTGGAATGATGTGTGGAATGAGTTGTGGAATGAGGTGTGGAATGTTTTGTGGAATTAAGTGTGGAATGATCTTTGGAATGAGGTCTCCAATGATGTGTGGAATGATGTGTGGAATGATGTGTGGAATGATGCATGGAATCATATGTAGAATGAGGTGTGGAATGAGATGTGGAATGAGGTTTGGAATGATGTGTGGAATGATGTGTGGAATGCTGTGTGGATTGATGTGTGGAATGATGTGTGGAATGATGTCTGGAATGATGTATGGAATGACGCGTTAAATGAAATGTGGAATGGTGTGTGGAATTACCTGTGGAATGATGTGTGGAATGATGTGTGAAATGATGTGTGAAATGATGTGTGGAATGTTGTGTGGAAAGCTGTGTTTAATGATGTGTGGAACGAGGTGTGAAATGAGCTGTGGAATGATGTGTGGAATGACGTGTGGAATGAGATGTGGAATGATGCGTGGAATGATGTGTGGAATGATATGTGGAATGATGTATTGAATGATGTGTGGAATAATGTGTGGAATGAGGTGAGTAATGATGTTTGGAATGAAGTGTGGAAAGATGTGTGGACAGATGTGGGAACCAGTTGTGGAATGAGATGAGGAATGATGCGTGGAATGACATGTGGAATGAGGAGTGGATGATATTTGGAATGTTGTTTGGAATGATGTGTGGATTGATGTGTGTAATGATGTGTGGAATGTTATGGAATGATGTGTAGAATGAGGTGTGGAATGATGTTTGGAATGATGTGTGGAATGATGTGCGGCATGATGTGTGGATTGCGTTGTGTAATAATGTGTGGAATGTTGTGGAATGATGTGTGGAATGAGGTGTGGAATGATGTGTGGCATGATGTGTGGAATGAAGTGTGGAATGATGTGTGGAATGCTGTGTGGAATGAAGTGTGCAATGATGTTTGTAATGATGTGTGGAATGATGTGTGGAATGATGTGTGGATTGATGTGTGTAATCATGTATGAATGAGTTGTGGAATGAGGTGTGGAATGATGTGTGGAATGATGTTTGGAATGCGTTGTGGAATGATGTGTGGAATGATGTGTGGAATGATATGTGGAATGATGTATGTAATGACGTTTTGAATTATGTGTGGAATGAGGTGCTGAATGTGGTGTGGAATGATGTGTGGAAAGATGTGTGCAATGATGTGTGGAATGTTTTGTGGAATGATGTGTGGAATGATCTTTGGAATGAGGTATGGAATGATGTGTGGATTGATGTGTGTAATCATGTGTGAATGAGTTGTGGAATGAGGTGTGGAATGATGTGTGGAATGATGTTTGGAATGAGTTGTGGAATGATGTGTGGAATGATGTGTGGAATGATATGTGGAATGATGTATGTAATGACGTTTTGAATTTTGTGCGGAATGAGGTGCTGAATGTGGTGTGGAATGATGTGTGGAAAGATGTGTGCAATGATGTGTGGAAGGCTGTGTGGAATGATGTGTGGAATGATGTGTGGAATGTTGTGTGGAATGATGTATGGAATGACGCGGTTAATGAAATTTGGAATGTTGTGTGTAATGATGTGTGGAATGATGTGTGGAATGAAGTGTGGAATGATGTGTGGAATGATATGCGGAATGATGTATTGAGTGATGTGTGGAATGATGTGCCGAATGAGGTGAGGAATGATGTGTGGAATGAAGTGTGGAAAGATGTGTGGAATGATGTGTGGAACAAGCTGTGGAATGAGATGTGGAATGATGCGTGGAATGCTATGGAATGATGTGTGTAATGAGGTGTGGAATGATATTCGAAATATTTGTGGAATGATGTGTGGAATGATGTTTGGAATGATGTGTGGATTGATGAAATGTGGAATGATATGGAATGTTGTTTGGAATGAGGTATTGAATGATGTGTCAATGATGTGTGGAAAGGTGTGCGGAATGAAGTGTGGATTGATGTGTGGGATGATGAGTAGATTGATGTTTGTAATGATGTGTGGAATGTTATGGAATCATGTGTGGAATGAGGTGTGGAATGATGTGTGGAATGTTATGGAATGATGTGTGGAATGAGGTGTGGAATGATGTGTGGAATGATGTGTGGAATGATGTGTGGAATGATGCATGGAATCATATGTAGAATGAGGTGTGGAATGAGATGTGGAATGAGGTTTGGAATTATGTGTGGAATGGTGTGTGGAATGCTGTGTGGATACAGGTATGGAATGATGTGTGGAATGATGTGTGGAATGATGTATGGAATGACGCGTTAAATGAAATGTGGAATGGTGTGTGGAATATTGTGTGGAATGAGATGTGGAATGATGCGTGGAATGATGTGTGGAATGATATGTGGACTGATGTATTGAATGATGTGTGGAATAATGTGTGGAATGAGGTGAGGAATGATGTTTGGAATGAAGTGTGGAAAGCTGTGTGGAATGATGTGGGAACGAGTTGTGGAATGAGATGTGGAATGATGCGTGGAATGACATGTGGAATGAGGAGTGGATGATATTTGGAATGTTGTTTGGAAGGATGTGTGGATTGATGTGTGTAATGATGTATGGAATGTTATGGAATGATGTGTGGAATGAGGTTTGGAATAATGTTTGGAATGATGTGTGGAATGATGTGCGGCATGATGTGTGGATTGAGTTGTGTAATGATGTGTGGAATGTTGTGGAATGATGTGTGGAATGAGGTGTGGAATGATGTGTGGCATGATGTGTGGAATGATTTGTGGAATGATGTGTGTAATAATGTATGGATTGATGTGTGGAATGATGTTTGGAATGATGTGTGGAATGATGTGTGGAATGATGTGTGGATTGATGTGTGTAATCATGTGTGAATGAGTTGTGGAATGAGGTGTGGAATGATGTGTGGAATGAGGTTTGGAATGATGTGTGGAATGATGTGTGGAATGATTTGTTTATTGATGTATGTAATGACGTTTAGAATTATGTGTGGAATGTGGTGCTGAATGTCGTGTGGAATGATGTGTGCAAAGATGTGTGCATTGATGTGTGGAATGTTTTGTGGAATGATGTATGGAATGATCTTTGGAATGAGGTTTGGAATGATTTGTGGAATGATGTGTGGAATGATGCGTGGAATCATATGTGGAATGATGTGTGGAATGATATGTGGAATGAGGTTTGAAATGATGTGTGAAATGATGTGTGGAATGATGTATGGAATGACGCGGTAAATGAAATGTTGAATGGTGTGTGCAATGATGTGTGGAATGATGTGTGGAATGAAGTGTGGAATGGTGTGTGGAATGATATGTGGAATGATGTATTGAATGATGTGTGGAATGATATGTCGAATGAGTTGAGGAATGATGTGTGGAATGAATTGTGGAAAGATGTGTGGAATGATATGTCGAATGAGGAGTGGATGACATTTGGAATGTTGCTTGGAATGATGTGTTGATTGACGTGTGTAATGATGTGTGGAATGTTATGGAATGATGAGTGGAATGAGGTGTGGAATGATATTCGAAAGATTTGTGGAATTATGTGTGGAATGATGTTTGGAATGATGTGTTGATTGATGTGTGTCATGTTATGTGAAATGTTATGGAATGTTGTGTGGAATGATGTATGGAATGATGTGTCAATGATGTGTGGAAAGGTGTGTGGAATGATGTGTGTAATAATGTGTGGAATAATGTGTGGTATGATGTTTGGAATGAAGTGTGGATTGATGTGTGGAATGATGTGTGGATTGATGTGTGTAATGATGTGTGGAATGTTATGAAATGTTGTGTGGAATGAGGTGTGGAATGATGTATGTAATGATGTTTGGAATTATGTGTGTAATGATGCATGGAATCATATGTAGAATGAGGTGTGGATTGAGATTTGGAATGAGGTTTGGAATGATGTGTGGAATGATGTGTGGAATGCTGTGTGGAATGTTGTGTGGAAAGCTGTGTTTAATGATGTGTGGAACGAGGTGTGAAATGAGGTGTGGAATGATGTGTGGAATGATGTGTGGAATGAGATGTGGAATGATGCGCGGAATGATGTGTGGAATGATATGTGGAATGATGTATTGAATGATGTGTGGAATGATGTGTGGAATGAGGTGAGGAATGATGTTTGGAATGAAGTGTGGAAAGATGTGTGGAATCATGTGGGAACGAGTTGTGGAATAAGATGTGGAATTATACGTGGAATGACATGTGGAATGAGGAGTGAATGATATTTGGAATGTTGTTTGGAATGATGTTTGGATTGATGTGTGTAATGATGTGTGGAATGTTATGGAATGATGTGTGGAATGAGGTGTGATGTGTGGAATGAGGTGTGGAATGAAGTTTGGAATGATGTGTGGAATGATGTGCGGCATGATGTGTGAATTGAGGTGTGTAATGATGTGTGGAATGTTATGGAATGATGTGTGGAATGAGGTGCTGAATGATGTGTTGCATGATATGTGGAATGATGTGTGGAATGATGTGTGTAATAATGTATGGCATGATGTGTGGAATGATGTTTGGAATGATGAGTGGAATGATGTGTGGAATGATGTGTGGATTGATGTGTGTAATGATGTGTGAATGAGTTGTGGAATGAGGTGTGGAATGATGTTTGGAATTATGTTTGAAATGAGGTGTGGAATGATGTTTGGAATGATGTGTAGAATGATGTGTGGAATGATGTGTTGAAAGATGAGTGGAATGAAGTGTGGAATGAGTTGTGGAATGAGGTTTGGAATGATGTGTGGCATGAGGTGTGGAATGAGGTGTGGAAAGTTGTGTGGAATGATGTGTGGAATGATGTGTGGAATGATGTATTTAATGACGTTTTGAATTTTGTGTGGAATGAGGTGCTGAATGTGGTGTGGAATGATGTGTGGAAAGCTGTGTGCAATGATGTGTGGAATGCTTTGTGGAATGATGTGTGGAATGATCTTTGGAATGAGGTTTGGGATGATTTGTGGAATGATTTGTGGAATGATGCGTGGAATCATATGTGGAATGAGGTGTGGAATGATATGTGGAATGAGCTTTGGAATGATGTGTGGAATGATGTGTGGAGTTCTGTGTGGAATGATGTGTGGAATGAAGTATGGAATGATGTGTGGCATGATGTGAAGAATGATCTGTGGAATGATGTGTGAATGATGTGTGGAATGATGTTTGGCATGATGTGTGGATTGATGTGTGTCATGATGTGTGGAATGTTATGGAATGATGTGTGGAATGAGGTGTGTAATGATGTGTCAAAGATGTGTGGAATGATGTGTGGAATGATGTGTGGAATGTTGTGTGGAATGAGGAGTGGATGATATTTTGAATGTTGCTTGGAATTATTTGTGGATTGATGTGTGTCATAATGTGTGGAATGATATTGAATGATGTGTGGAATGAGGTTTGGAATTATGTTTGGAATGATGTGTAGAATGATGTGTGGCATGATGTGTGGATTAACGTGTGTAATGATGTGTGGAATGTTATGTAATGATGTGTGGAATGAAGTGTGGAATGATGAATGGCATGATGTGTGGTATGATATGTGGAATGATGTATTGAATGATGTGTGGAATGATGTGTGGAATGATGTTTGGAATAATGTGTGGAATGATGTGTGGAATGATGAATTGAATGATGTGTGGAATGATGTGTCGAATGATATCTGGAATGATGTGTGGAATGATGTGTGGAATGATATGTGGAATGATGTGTTGAATGATGTGTGGAATGATGTGTGGATTGATGTATGTAATGATGTGTCAATGATGTATGGAATGATGTATGGAATGATGTGTGGAAAGATTTGTGTAATGAGTTCTGGAATGAGGTGTGGAATGAGGTGTGGAATGATGTGTGGAATGATGTGTGGAATGAGGTCTGGAATGATGTGTGCAATGATGTGTAGAATGAGGTGTGGAATGATGTGTTGAATAATTTGTGGAAAGATGTGTGGAATAATGTGCGGAATGAGATGTGTAATGATGTGTGGAATGAGGTTTGGAATGATGTGTGGAATGATGTGTGGAATGATGTGTGTAATAATGTATGGATTGATGTGTGGAATGATGTTTGGAATGATGTGTGGAATGATGTGTGGAATGATGTGTGGATTGATGTGTGTAATCATGTGTGAATGAGTTGTGGAATGAGGTGTGGAATGATGTGTGGAATGAGGTTTGGAATGATGTGTGGAATGATGTGTGGAATGATTTGTGGAATGATGTATGTAATGACGTTTAGAATTATGTGTGGAATATGGTGCTGAATGTCGTGTGGAATGATGTGTGCAAAGATGTGTGCATTGATGTGTGGAATGTTTTGTGCAATGATGTATGGAATGATCTTTGGAATGAGGTTTGGAATGATTTGTGGAATGATGTGTGGAATGATGCGTGGAATCATATGTGGAATGATGTGTGGAATGATATGTGGAATGAGGTTTGAAATGATGTGTGAAATGATGTGTGGAATGATGTATGGAATGACGCGGTAAATGAAATGTGGAATGGTGTGTGTAATGATGTGTGGAATGATGTGTGGAATGAAGTGTGGAATGGTGTGTGGAATGATATGTGGAATGATGTATTGAATGATGTGTGGAATGATGTGTCGAATGAGTTGAGGAATGATGTGTGGAATGAAGTGCGGAAAGATGTGTGGAATGATATGTCGAATGAGGAGTGGATGACATTTGGAATGTTGCTTGGAATGATGTGTGGATTGACGTGTGTAATGATGTGTGGAATGTTATGGAATGATGTGTGGAATGAGGTGTGGAATGATATTCGAAAGATTTGTGGAATTATGTGTGGAATGATGTTTGGAATGATGTGTTGATTGATGTGTGTCATGATATGTGAAATGTTATGGAATGTTGTGTGGAATGATGTATGGAATGATGTGTCAATGATGTGTGGAAAGGTGTGTGGAATGATGTGTGTAATAATGTGTGGAATAATGTGTGGTATGATGTTTGGAATGAAGTGTGGATTGATGTGTGGAATGATGTGTGGATTGATGTGTGTAATGATGTGTGTAATGTTATGAAATGTTGTGTGGAATGAGGTGTGGAATGATGTATGTAATGATGTTTGGAATTATGTGTGTAATGATGCATGGAATCATATGTAGAATGAGGTGTGGATTGAGATTTTGAATGAGGTTTGGAATGATGTGTGGAATGATGTGTGGAATGCTGTGTGGAATGTTGTGTGGAAAGCTGTGTTTAATGATGTGTGGAACGAGGTGTGAAATGAGGTGTGGAATGATGTGTGGAATGATGTGTGGAATGAGATGTGGAATGATGCGCGGAATGATGTGTGGAATGATATGTGGAATGATGTATTGAATGATGTGTGGAATGATGTGTGGAATGAGGTGAGGAATGATGTTTGGAATGAAGTGTGGAAAGATGTGTGGAATCATGTGGGAACGAGTTGTGGAATAAGATGTGGAATTATACGTGGAATGGCATGTGGAATGAGGAGTGAATGATATTTGGAATGTTGTTTGGAATGATGTTTGGATTGATGTGTGTAATGATGTGTGGAATGTTATGGAATGATGTGTGGAATGAGGTGTGGAATGAAGTTTGGAATGATGTGTGGAATGATGTGCGGCATGATGTGTGAATTGAGGTGTGTAATGATGTGTGGAATGTTATGGAATGATGTGTGGAATGAGGTGCTGAATGATGTGTTGCATGATATGTGGAATGATGTGTGGAATGATGTGTGTAATAATGTATGGCATGATGTGTGGAATGATGTTTGGAATGATGTGTGGAATGATGTGTGGAATGATGTGTGGATTGATGTGTGGAATGATGTGTGGATTGATGTGTGTAATGATGTGTTAATGAGTTGTGGAATGAGGTGTGGAATGATGTGTGGAATTATTTTTGAAATGAGGTGTGGAATGATGTTTGGAATGATGTGTAGAATGATGTGTGGAATGATGTGTTGAAAGATGAGTGGAATGAAGTGTGGAATGAGTTGTGGAATGAGGTTTGGAATGATGTGTGGCATGAGGTGCGGAATGAGGTGTGGAAAGATGTGTGGAATGATGTGTGGAATGATGTGTGGAATGATGTATTTAATGATGTTTTGAATTTTGTGTGGAATGAGGTGCTGAATGTGGTGTGGAATGATGTGTGGAAAGCTGTGTGCAATGATGTGTGGAATGCTTTGTGGAATGATGTGTGGAATGATCTTTGGAATGAGGTTTGGGATGATTTGTGGAATGATGTGTGGAATGATGAGTGGAATGATATGTGGAATGAGCTTTGGAATGATGTGTGGAATGATGTGTGGAGTTCTGTGTGGAATGATGTGTGGAATGAAGTATGGAATGATGTGTGGCATGATGTGTAGAATGATCTGTGGAATGATGTGTGAATGATGTGTGGAATGATGTTTGGCATGATGTGTGGATTGATGTGTGTAATGATGTGTGGAATGTTATGCAATGTTGTGTGGAATGATGTATGGAATGATGTGTCAATAATGTGTGGAATGATATGTGGAATGATGTTTGGAATGATGTGTGGAATGATGTGTGGAATGATGTGTGGATTGATGTGTGTAATGATGTGTGGAATGTTATGGAATGATGTGTGGAATGAGGTGTGTAATGATGTGTCAAAGATGTGTGGAATGATGTGTGGAATGATGTGTGGAATGTTGTGTGGAATGAGGAGTGGATGATATTTTGAATGTTGCTTGGAATTATTTGTGGATTGATGTGTGTCATAATGTGTGGAATGATATTGAATGATGTGTGGAATGAGGTTTGGAATTATGTTTGGAATGATGTGTAGAATGATGTGTGGCATGATGTGTGGATTAACGTGTGTAATGATGTGTGGAATGTTATGTAATGATGTGTGGAATGAAGTGTGGAATGATGAATGGCATGATGTGTGGTATGATATGTGGAATGATGTATTGAATGATGTGTGGAATGATGTGTGGAATGATGTTTGGAATAATGTGTGGAATGATGTGTGGAATGATGAATTGAATGATGTGTGGAATGATGTGTCGAATGATATCTGGAATGATGTATGGAATGATGTGTGGAATGATATGTGGAATGATGTGTTGAATGATGTGTGGAATGATGTGTGGATTGATGTATGTAATGATGTGTCAATGATGTGTGGAATGATGTATGGAATGATGTGTGGAAAGATTTGTGGAATGAGTTCTGGAATGAGGTGTGGAATGAGGTGTGGAATGATGTGTGGAATGATGTGTGGAATGAGGTGTGGAATGATGTATGCAATGATGTGTAGAATGAGGTGTGGAATGATGTGTTGAATAATTTGTGGAAAGATGTGTGGAATAATGTGCGGAATGAGATGTGTAATGATGTGTGGAATGAGGTTTGGAATGATGTGTGGAATGATGTGTGGAATGATGTGTGTAATAATGTATGGATTGATGTGTGGAATGATGTTTGGAATGATGTGTGGAATGATGTGTGGAATGATGTGTGGATTGATGTGTGTAATCATGTGTGAATGAGTTGTGGAATGAGGTGTGGAATGATGTGTGGAATGAGGTTTGGAATGATGCGTGGAATGATGTGTGGAATGATTTGTGGAATGATGTATGTAATGACGTTGAGAATTATGTGTGGAATATGGTGCTGAATGTCGTGTGGAATGATGTGTGCAAAGATGTGTGCATTGATGTGTGGAATGTTTTGTGCAATGATGTATGGAATGATCTTTGGAATGAGGTTTGGAATGATTTGTGGAATGATGTGTGGAATGATGCGTGGAATCATATGTGGAATGATGTGTGGAATGATATGTGGAATGAGGTTTGAAATGATGTGTGAAATGATGTGTGGAATGATGTATGGAATGACGCGGTAAATGAAATGTGGAATGGTGTGTGTAATGATGTGTGGAATGATGTGTGGAATGAAGTGTGGAATGGTGTGTGGAATGATATGTGGAATGATGTATTGAATGATGTGTGGAATGATGTGTCGAATGAGTTGAGGAATGATGTGTGGAATGAGGTGTGGAATGAGGTGTGTAATGATGTTTCAAAGATGTGTGGAATGATGTGTGGAATGATGTGTGGAATGTTGTGTGGAATGAGGAGTGGATGATATTTTGAATGTTGCTTGGAATTATTTGTGGATTGATGTGTGTCATAATGTGTGGAATGATATTGAATGATGTTTGGAATGAGGTTTGGAATTATGTTTGGAATGATGTGTAGAATGATGTGTGGCATGATGTGTGGATTGACGTGTGTAATGATGTGTGGAATGTTATGTAATGATGTGTGGAATGAAGTGTGGAATGATGAATGGCATGATGTGTGGTATGATATGTGGAATGATGTATTGAATGATGTGTGGAATGATGTGTGGAATGATGTTTGGAATAATGTGTGGAATGATGTGTGGAATAATGAATTGAATGATGTGTGGAATGATGTGTCGAATGATATCTGGAATGATGTGTGGAATGATGTGTGGAATGATATGTGGAATGATGTGTTGAATGATGTGTGAAATGATGTGTGGATTGATGTGTGTAATGATGTGTCAATGATGTGTGGAATGATGTGTGGAATGATGTGTGGTAAGATTTGTGGAATGAGTTCTGGAATGAGGTGTGGAATGAGGTGTGGAATGATGTGTGGAATGATGTGTGGAATGAGGTGTGGAATGATGTGTGGAATGCTGTGTGGAACTATGTGTGGAATGCTGTGTGGAATGATGTATGTTATGAAGTATGGAATGACGTGCGGAATGATGTGTGGAATGAGGTGTGGATTGAGATGTGGAATGATGCGTGGAACGATATTTGGAATGAGGTGTGGAATGATATTTGGAATGCTATTTGGAATGATGTGTGCAATGTTGTGTGGAATGATGTGTGGAATGAGGTGTGCAATCATGTGTTGAATGCCGTGAGGAATAATGTGTGGAATGACGTGTGGAATGATGTGTGGACTGAGATGTTGAATGATGCATGGAATGAGGTATGGAATGAGATGTGGAATGTTGTGTTGAATAATGTGTGGAATGAAGTGTGGAATGCTGTGAGGAATGATGTGTGGAATGAAGTGTGGAACGAGGTTTGGAATGAGATGTGGAATGATGCGTGGAATGATATGTGGAATGAGGAGTGGATGATATTTGGAATGTTGTTTGGAATGATGTGTGGATTGATGTGCATAATGATGTGTGGAATGTTATGCAATGATGTGTGGAATGCGGTGTGAAATGATGTTTGGAATGATGTGTGGAATGTTATGGAATGATGTGTGGAATGAGGTGTGGAATGATGCGTGAATGGATGTGTGTAATGATGTGTGGAATGTTATGGAATGATGTGTGAAATGTTTTGTGGAATGATGTGTGGAATGATGTTTGGAATAATGTGTGGAATGATGTGTGGAATGATGTCTTGTATGATGTGTGTAATGATGTGTCGAATGATATCTGGAATGATGTGTGGAAAGATGTGTGGATTGATTTGAGTCATGTTGTGTGGAATTTTATGGAATGATGTGTGGAATGAGGTATGGAATGATGTTTCAATGTTGTGTGGAAAGAACTGTGGTATGATGTGTGGAATGATGTGTGGAATAACGTGCGGCATGATGAGTGGAATGATGTTTGGAATGATGTGTGGAATGATGTGTGGAATGATGTGTGGATTGGTGTGTGTAATGATATGTGGAATTTTATGGAATGATGTGTGGAATGAGGTGTGGAATGATGTGTGGAAAGATGTGTGAAATGATATGTGGAATGAGATGTGGAATGATGTGTGGAATGATGTGTGGAATGATGTGTGGAATGTTGTGGAATGATCTGTGGAATGAGGTGTGGAATGATGTGTGGCATGATGTGTGGAATGATATGTAGAATGATGTGTGGAATGATGCGTAAATGGATGTGTGTAATGATGTGTGGAATGATATGTGATATTATGTGTTGAATGATGTGTGGAATGACGTGTGGATTGATATTTGGAATAATGTGTGGAATGATGTGTGGAATGATGTATTGAATGATGTGTGGATTTATGTGTGTTATGATGTGTCAATGATGATGGAATGATGTGTGGAATGATGTGTGAAAAGATTTGTGGAATGAGTTCTGGAATGAGGTGTGGAATGAGGTTTGGAATGATGTGTGGAATGATGTGAGGAATGAGGTGTGGAATGATGTGTGCAATGATGTGTAGAATGAGGTGTGGAATGATGTGTTGAATAATTTGTGGAAAGATGAGTGGAATGATGTATGGAATGAGATGTGTAATGATGTGTGGAATGAGGTTTGGAATGATGTGTAGAATGTTGTGTGCAATGATGTGTGGAATGCTGTGTGGAACTATGTGTGGAATGCTGTGTGGAATGATGTATGGAATGAAGTATGGAATGACGTGCGGAATGATGTGAGGAATGAGGTGTGTATTGATGTGTGGAATGATGTGTGGATTGAGATGTGGAATGTTGCGTGGAATGATATGTGGAATCAGGTGTGGAATTATATTTGGAATGCTGTTTAGAATGATGTGTGCAATGTTGTGTGGAATGAAGTGTGGAATGAGGTGTGCAATCATGTGTTGAATGCCGTGTGGAATAATGTGTGGAATGATGTTTGGAATGAGATGTTGAATGATGCGTGGAATGATGTGTGGAATGAAGTGTGGAATGAGGTGAGGAATGATGTGTGGAATGATGTGTGGAATAACGTGCGGAATGATGTGTGGAAAGATGTGTGGAATGATGTGTGGAATGAGATGTGGAATGATGTGTGGAATCAATGTGGAATGATTTGTGGAATGTTGTGTACAATGCTGTGTGGAATGCTGTGTGGAATTTTGTGTGGAATGATGTATGGAATGATGTGTGGAATGATCTACGGAATGATGTGCGGAAACATGTTTGGAAGAAGGTGTGGATTGATGTGTGCAATGATGTGTGGAATGAGATGTGGAATGATGCGTGGAATGATATGTGGAATGAGGTGTGGAATGATATTTTGAATGCTGTGTGGAATGATGTGTGCAATGATGTGTGGAATGACGCGTGGAATGAGGTTTGGATAGATGTGTGGAATGATGTGTGCAATGAAGTGTGGAATGAGGTGTTGAATGATGTGTGGAAATATGTGTGGAATAATATGTGGAATGAGGTGTGGAATGATTTTGAGAATGCTGTGCGGATTGATGTGTTGAATGATGTGTGGAGTGAGGTGTGGATTGATGTGTGGAATGATGTCTGCAATGATGTTTGGCATGCTGTATGGAATGAGGTGTGGAATGTTGAGTGGAATGATGTGTGGAATGATATGTGGAATGATGTATTGAATGATGTGTGGAATGAGGTGAGGAATGATGCGTAGAATGTTATGTGGAATGAGGTGTGGAATGATGTTTGGAATGATGTGTGGAATGATGTGTGCAATGATGTGTGGAATGTTATGTGGAATGAGGTTTGGAATGAGGTAGGGACTGATGTGTGGAATGATGTGTGGATTGATATGTGAAATGACGTGTGGAATGATGTGTGGAATGAAGCGTGGAATGATGTGTGGAATGCTGTGTGGAATGATGTGTGGAATAATGTGTGGAATGAGGTGTCGAATGAGGAGTGGAATGATGTGTGGAATGATGTATGGAATGATGTGTGGGAAGATGTGTGGAATCATATGAGGAATGATGTGTGGATTAAAGTGTGGAATGATGTGTGAATGAGGTGTGGAATGACGTGTGGAATGATGTGTGGAATGATGTGTGGAATGAGGTGTGGAACGATGTTTGGAATGATGTGTAGAATGAATTGTGGAATGATGTGTTGAAAGATGAGTGGAATGATGTGTTGATTAATGTGTGTAATGATGTGTGGAATGTTATGGAATGATGTGTGGAATGAGGTGTGGAATGATGTGTCAATGATGTATGTTATCATGTTTGGAATTTTATGTGGAATGAGGAGCGGAATGTGGTGTGGAATCATGTGTGGAATGATGTGTGCAAAGATGTATGGAATGTTTTGTGGAATGATGTGTGAAATGAGTTGAGGAATGAGGTGTGGAATGTTATGTGGAATGAGGTGTGGAATGAGGTGTGGAATTATATTTTGGAATGCTGTGTGGAATGATGTGATGAATGATGAATGATGTGTGGAATGAGGTGTGGATTGATGTGTGGAATAATATGTACAATGATGTGTGGCATGCTGTATGAAATGAGGTGTGGAATGTTGAGTGGAATGATGTGTGGAATGATACGGGGAATGATGCATTGAATGATGTGCGGAATGAGGTGAGGAATGATGTGTGGAATGATGTGTCGAATGATATCTGGAATGATGTGTGGAATAATGTGTGGGATGATGTTGGGAATGATGTGTGGAATGATGCGTGGAATGTTCTGTGGAATGAGGTATGGATTGATATTTGGAATGATGTGTGGAATGATGTGTGGAATGATGTGTGGAATGAGGTGAGTAATGATGTTTGGAATGAAGTGTGGAAAGATGTGTGGAATGATGTGGGAAAGAGTTGTGGTATGAGATGTGGAATGATGCGTGGAATGATATGTGGAATGAGGAGTGGATGATATTTGGAATGTTGTTTGGAATGATGTGTGGATTGACGTGTGGAATGATGTGTGGATTGATGTGCGTAATGATGTATGGAATGTTAAGGAATGATGTGTGGAATGAGGTGTGGAATGATATATGTAATGATGTTTGGAATTATGTGCGGAATGATGCATGGAATCATATGTAGAATGAGGTGTGGAATGAGATGTGGAATGAGGTTTGGAATGATGTGTGGAATGATGTGTGGAATGCTGTGTGGAATGATGTGTGGAATGATGTGTGGAATGATGTGTGGAATGATGTAATGAATGATGTGTGGAATGATGTGTGAATTGAGGTGAGGAATGATGTTTGGAATGAAGTGTGGATTGACGTGTGGAATGATGTGTGGATTGATGTGCGTAATGATGTGTGGAATGTTATGGAATGATGTGTGGAATGATGTTTGGAATGATGTGTGGAATGATGTGCGGCATGATGTGTGAATTGAGGTGTGTAATGAAGTGTGAAATGTTTGGGAAGATGTGTGGATTGAGGTGTGGAATGATGAGTGGCATGATGTGTGGAATGATGTGTGGAATTATGTGTGTAATAACGTGTGGAATGATGTGTGGAATGATGTTTGGAATGAGTTGTGGAATGATGTGTGGAATGATGTTTGAAATGAGGCGTTGAATGATGTTTGAAATGAGGCGTTGAATGATGATTGGAATGATGTGTAGAATGATGTGTGGAATGATGTGTTGAAAGATGAGTGGAATGATGTGTGGAATGAGTTGTGGAATGAAGTTTGGAATGATGTGTGGAATGAGGTGTGGAATAAGGTGTGGAATGATGTGTGGAATATGTGTATAATGATGTGTGGAATGATGTGTGGAATGATGTTTGTAATGATGTTTTGAATTATGTGTGGAATGAGGTGCTGAATGTGGTGAGGAATGATGTGTGGAAAGCTGTGTGCAATGATGTGTGGAATGTTTTGTGGAATGATGTGTGGAATGATCTTTGGAATGAGGTTTGGAATGATTTGTGGAATGATGTGTAGAATGATGCGTGGAATCATATGTGGAATGAGGTGTGGAATGAAAAGTCGAGTGAGGTTTGGATTGATGTGTGGAATGATATGTGGAATGCTGTGTGGAATGATGTGTGGAATGATGTGTGGAATGATGTGTGACATGATGTATGGAATGACGCGGTAAATGAAATGTGGAATGGTATGTGGAATTATGTGTGGATTGACGTGTGTAATGATGTGTGGAATGTTATGGAATGATGTGTGAAATGATGTGTGGAATGATATCTGGAATGATGTGTGGAATGAATTGTGGATTGATGCTTGGAATGATGTGTGGATTGATGTGTGTAATGATGTGTGGAATGTTATGGAATGTTGTGTGGAATGAGTTGTGGAATGAGGTGTGGAATGATGTGTGGACTGATGTGCAGAAGGATCTGTGGAATGATGTGTGAATGATGTGTGCAATGATGTTTGGAATGATGTGTGGATTGATGTGTGTAATGATGTGTGGAATGTTATGGAATGTTTTGTGGAATGATGTATGGAATGATGTGTCAATAATGTGTGGAATGAGATGTGGATTGATGTGTGGAATGATATGTGGAATCATGTGTGGAATGATATTTTGAATGCTGTGTGGAATGATGTGTGCAATGGTGTGTGGAATGATGTGTGAAATGAGGTGAAGAATGACCTATGGAATGAAATGTGGAATGATGTGTTGCATGCTTTATGGAATGAGGTGTGGAATGTTGAGTGGATTGATGTGTGGAATGATATGTGGAATGATGTATTGAATGATGTGTGGAATGATGTGTGGAATGATGTATGGAATGACGCGGTAAATGAAATGTGGAATGGTATATGGAATCCTGCGTGGAATGATGTTTGTAATGAAGTGTGGAATGAAGTGTGGAATGATGTGTCGAATGACGTGTTGAATGATGTGTGGAATAATGTGTGGAATGTTGTGTGGAAAGATGTGAGGAATGATGTGTGGAACGAGGTGTGAAATGAGGTGTGGAATGATGTGTGGAATGATGTGTGGAATGAGATGTGGAATGATGCGTGGAATGATGTGTGGAATCATACGTGGAATGATGTATTGAATGATGTGTGGAATGATTTGTGGAATAAGGTGAGGAATGATGTTTGGAATGAAGTGTGGAATGATGCGTGGAATGATATGTGGAATGATGTTTGGAATGATGTGTGGAATGATGTGTGAAATGAGGTGAAGAATGACCTGTGGAATGAAATGTCGAATGATGTGTGGCATGCTGTATGGAATGAGGTGTGGAATGTTAAGTGGATTGATGTGTGGAATGATATGTGGAATGATGTATTGAATGATGTGTGGAATGATGTGTGGAATGATGTATGGAATGACGCGGTAAATGAAATGTGGAATGGTATATGGAATGCTGCGTGGAATGATGTTTGTAATGAAGTGTGGAACGAAGTGTGGAAAGATGTGTCGAATGACGTGTTGAATGATGTGTGGAATAATGTGTGGAATGTTGTGTGGAAAGATGTGAGGAATGATGTGTGGAACGAGGTGTGAAATGAGGTGTGGAATGATGTGTGGAATGATGTGTGGTATGAGATGTGGAATGATGCGTGGAATGATGTGTGGAATCATATGTGGAATGATGTATTGAATGATGTGTGGAATGAATTGTGGAATAAGGTGAGGAATGATGTTTGGAATGAAGTGTGGAATGATGCGTGGAATGATATGTGGAATGAGGAGTGGATGATATTTTGAATGTTGCTTGGAATGATGTGTGGATTGATGTGTGTTATGATGTGTGGAATGTTATTGAATGTTGTGTGGAATGAGGTTTGGAATTATGTTTGGAATGATGTGTGGAATGATGTGTGGCATGATGTGTGGATTGACGTGTGTAATGATGTGTGGAATGTTATGGAATGATGTGTGGAATGAAGTGTGGAATGATAAATGGCATGATGTGTGGAATGATTGTGGAATGATGTATTGAATGATGTGTGGAATGATGTGTGGAAGGATGTTTGGAATGATGTGTGGAATGATGTGTGGAATGATGAGTGGAATGATGTGTGGAATGAAGTGTTGATTAATGTGTGTAATGATGTGTGGAATGTTATGGAATGATTTGTGGAATGAGGTGTGGAATGATGTGTCAATGATGTGTGGAATGATGTGTGGAATGATGTATTGAATGATGTGTGGAATGATTTGTGGAATAAGGTGAGCAATGATGTGTGGAATGATGTGTAGAATGAGTTGTGGAATGATGTTTTGTATGATTTGTGGAAAGATGAGTGGAATGATGTGTGGAATGCGATTTGGAATGATGTGTGGAATGAAGTGTGGAATGATGTGTAGAATGAGTTGTGGAATGATGTGTTGTATGATTTGTGGAATGATGTATGGAATGACGTGCGGAATGATGTGTGGAAGAAGGTGTGGCTTGATGTGTGGAATAATTGAGGAATGAGATGTGGAATGATGCGTGGAATGATATGTGGAATGAGGTGTGGAATGATATTTTGAATGCTGTGTGGAATCATGTGTGCAATGATGTGTGGAATGATGTGTGAAATGATGTGAGGAATGATGTGTGGAATGAAGTGTGGAATGATATGTGGAATGAGGTGTGGAATGATGTGTGGAATGATGTGTGGAATGAGATGTGGAATGAGGTCTGGAATGATATTTGGAATGCTGTGTGGAATGATGTGTTGAATGATGTGTGGAATGAGGTGTGCATTGACGAATGGAATGAAGTGTGCAATGATGTATGGCATGCTGTATGGAATGAGGTGTGGAATGTAGAGTGGATTGATGTGCGGAATGATATGTGGATTGATGTATTGAATGATGTGAGGAATGATGTTTGGAATGATGTATGGAATGACGCGGTAATTGAAATGTGGAATGGTGTATGGAATGCTGTGTGGTATGATGTGTGTAATGAAGTGTGGAATGAAGTGTAGAAAGATGTGTGGAATGATGTGTGGAATGATGTGGGGAATAATGTGTGGAATGTTGTGTGGAAAGATGTGTGGAATGATGTGTGGAACGAGGTGTGATATAGGCGTGGAAAGATGTGTGGAATGATGTGTGGAATAATGTGTGGAATGTTGTGTGGAAAGATGTGTGGAATTATGTGTGGAACGAAGTGTGATATAGGTGTGGAATGATGTGGGGAATAATGTGTGGAATGTTGTGTGGAAAAATGTGTGGAATGATGTGTGGAATGATGGGTGGAATAAGATGTGGAATGATGCGTGGAATGATGTGTGGAATGATATGTGGAATGATGTATTGAATGATGTGTGGAATGATTTGTGGAATAAGGTGAGGAATGATGTGTGGAATGAAGTGAGGAAAGAAGTGTGGAATGATGTGTGGAACGAGGTGTGCACTGAGATGTGGAATGATGCGTGTAATGATATGTGGAATGAGGAGTGGATGATATTTTGAATGTTGCTTGGAATGATGTGTGGATTGATGTGTTTCATGATGTGTGGAATGTTATTGAAAGATGTGTGGAATGAGGTTTGGAATTATGTTTGGAATGATGTGTGGAATGATGTGTGGCATGATGTGTGGATTGACGTGTGTAATGATGTGTGGAATGTTATGGAATGATGTGTGGAATGAAGTGTGGAATGATGAATGGCATGATGTTTGGAATGATTGTGGAATGATATATTGAATGATGTGTGGAATGATGTGTGGAATTATGTTTGGAATAATGTGTGGAATGATGTGTGGAATGATGAATTGAATGATGTGTGGAATGATGTGTCGAATGATATCTGGAATGATGTGTGGAATGATGTGTGGAATGATGTGTGGAATGATGTGTGGAATGATGTTTGGATTGACGTGTGTAATGATGTGTCAATGATGTGTGGAATGATGTGTGGAATGATGTGTGGAATGATTTGTGGAATGAGTTCTGGAATGAGGTGTGGAATGATGTGTGGAATGATGTGTGGAATGATGTGTGGAATGATGTGTGGAATGATGCTTGGAATGAGGTGTGGAATGATGTATGTAATGATGTATTGAATGATGTGTGGAATGATGTGTGGAATGATGTTTGGAATAATGTGTGGAATGATGTGTGGAATGATGAATTGAATGATGTGTGGAATGATGTGTCGAATGATATCTGGAATGATGTGTGGAATGATGTGTGGAATGATGTGTGGAATGATGTGTGCAATGATGTTTGGATTGACGTGTGTAATGATGTGTCAATGATGTGTGGAATGATGTGTGGAATGATGTGTGGAATGATTTGTGGAATGAGTTCTGGAATGAGGTGTGGAATGATGTGCGGAATGATGTGTGGAATGATGTGTGGAATGATGTGTGGAATGATGCTTGGAATGAGGTGTGGAATGATGGATGTAATGATGTGTAGAATGAGGTGTGGAATGATGTGTGGAATGAGGTGTGGTATGATGTGTGGAATGTTGTGTGCAGTGATGTGTGGAATGCTGTGTGGAATTATGTGTGGAATGCTTTGTGTAATAACGTATGGAATTAAGTATGGAATGACGCGCAATGATGTGTGGAATGAGGTGTGGACTGATGTGTGGAATGATGTGTGGATTGTGATGTGGAATGATGCGTGGAAAGATGTGTGGAATGATATGTGGAATGATGTATTGAATGATGTGTGGAATGATTTGTGGAATAAGGTGAGGTATGATGTGTGGAATTAAGTGAGGAAAGATGTGTGGAATGATGTGTGGAACGAGGTGTGCACTGAGATGTGGAATGATGCGTGGAATGATATGTGGAATTAGGAGTGGATGATATTTTGAATGTTGCTTGGAATGATGTGTGGATTGTTGTGTGTCATGATGTGTGGAATGTTATTGAATGATGAGTGGAATGAGGTTTGGAATTATGTGTGGCATGATGTGTGGATTGACGTGTGTAATGATTTGTGGCATGTTATGGAATGATGTATGGAATGAAGTGTGGAATGATGAATGGCATGATGGGTGGAATGATTGTGGAATGATGTATTGAATGATGTGTGGAATGATGTGTGGATTGATGTTTGGAATGATGTGTGGAATGATGTGTGGAATGAGGAATTGAATGATGTGTGGAATGATGTTTCGAATGATATCTGTAATGATGTGTGGAATGAAGTGTGGAATGAAGTGTGGAATGATGTGTGGAATGATGTGTGGAATGCTGTGTAAATGATGTGTGGAATGATGTGTGGAATGATGTGTGGAATGATGTGTGGCATGATGTGTGGAATGTTATGTGGAAAGATGTGTTGAATGATGTTTGGAACGACGTGTGAAATGAGGTGTGGAATGATGTGTGGAATGATGTGTGGAATGAGATGTGGAATGATGCGTGGAATGATGTGTGGAATGATGTATTGAATGATGTGTGGAATGTTGTGTGGATTGAGGTGAGGAATGATGTGTGGAATGAAGTGTGGAAAGATGTGTGGAATGATGTGGGAACGAGTTATGGAATGAGATGTGGAATGATACGTGGAATGACATGTGGAATGACGAGTGAATGATATTTGGAATGTTGTTTGGAATGATGTGTGGATTGATGTGTGTAATGATGTGTGGAATGTTATGGAATGATGTGTGGAATGAGGTGTGGAATGATGTTTGGAATGATGTGTGGAATGATGTGCGGCATGATGTGTGAATTGAGGTGTGTAATGATGTGTGAAATGTTATGGAATGGTGTGTGGATTGAGGTGTGGAATTATGTGTGGCATGATGTGTGGAATGATGTGTGGAATGATGAGTGTAATTACGTGTGGAATGATGTGTGGAATGATGTTTGGAATGATTTGTGGAACGATGTGTGGAATGATGTGTGGATTGATGTGTGTAATGATGTGTGAATGAGTTGTGGAATGAGGTGTGGAATGATGTGTGGAATGATGTTTGAAATGAGGTGTTGAATGATGTTTGGAATGAAGTGTAGAATGATGTGTGGAATTATGTGTTGAAAGATGAGTGGAATGATGTGTGGAATGAGTTGTGGAATGAGGTTTGGAATGATGTGTGGAATGAGGTGTGGAATGAGGTGTGGAATGATGTGTGAAATATGTGTATAATGACGTGTGGAATAATGTGTGGAATGATGTTTGTAATGATGTTTTGAATTATGTTTGGAATGAGGTGCTGAATGTGCTGTGGCATGATGTGTGGAAAGCTGTGTGCAATGATGTGTGGAATGTTTTGTGGAATGATGTGTGGAATGATCTTTGGAATGAGGTTTAAAATGATTTGTGGAATGATGTGTGGAATGATGCGTGGAATCATATGTGGAATGAGGTTTGGAATGATGTGTGGAATGATGTGTGGAATGATGTGTGAAATGATGTAGTGAATGACGCGGTAAATGAAATGTGGAATGGTATGTGGAATTATGTGTGGATTGACATGTGTAATGATGTGTGGAATGTTGTGGAATGATGTGTGGAAGGATATCTGGAATGATGTGTGGAATGATTTGTGGATTGATGCGTGGAATGAAATGTGGAATCATGTGTGGAATGATATTTTGAATGCTGTGTGGAATGTTGTGTGCAATGGTGTGTGGAATGATGTGTGAAATGAGGTGAAGAATGATGTGTGGAATGAAATGTGGAATGATGTTTGGCATGCTGTATGGAATGAGGTGTGGAATGTTGAGTGGATTGATGTGTGGAATGATATGTGGAATGATGTATTGAATGATGTGTGGAATGATGTGTGGAATGATGTATGGAATGACGCGGTAAATTAAATGTGGAATGGTATATGGAATGCTGTGTGGAATGATGTTTGTAATGAAGTATGGAATGAAGTGTGGAAAGATGTGTCGAATGACGTGTTGAATGATGTGTGGAATAATATGTGGAATGTTGTGTGGAAAGATGTGAGGAATGATGTGTGGAACGAGGTGTGAAATGAGGTGTGGAATGATGTGTGGAATGATGTGTGGAATGAGATGTGGAATGATGCGTGGAATGATGTGTGGAATAATGTGTGGAATGTTGTGTGGAAAGATGTGTTGAATGATGTGTGGAACGAGGTGTGATATAGGCGTGGAATGATGTGTGGAATGATGTGTGGAATAATGTGTTTAATGTTGTGTGGAAAGATATGTGGAATGATGTGTGGAACGAGGTGTGATATAGGTGTGGAATGATGTGTGGAATGATGTGTGGAATGAGATGTGGAATGATGCGTGGAATGATGTGTGGAATGATATGTGGAATGATGTATTGAATGATGTGTGGAATGATTTGTGGAATAAGGTGAGGAATGATGTGTGGAATGAAGTGAGGAAAGATGTGTGGAATGATGTGTGGAACGACGTGTGCACTGAAATGTGGAATGATGCGTGGAATGATATGTGCAATGAGGAGTGGATGATATTTTGAATGTTGCTTGGAATGATGTGTGGATTGATGTGTGTCATGATTGTGGAATGTTATTGAATGATGTGTGGAATGAGGTTTGGAATTATGTTTGGAATGATGTGTGGAATGATGTGTGGCAAGATGTGTGGATTGACGCGTGTAATGATGTGTGGAATGTTATGGAATGATCTGTGGAATGAAGTGTGGAATGATGAATGGCATGATGTTTGGAATGATTGTGGAATGATGTATTGAATGATGTGTGGAATGATGTGTGGAATGATGTTTGGAATGATGTGTGGAATAATGTGTGGACTGATGAATTGAATGATGTGTGGAATGATGTGTCGAATGATATCTGGAATGATGTGTGGAATGATGTGTGGAATGATGTGTGGAATGATGTGTGGAATGATGTTTGGATTGACGTGTGTAATGATGTGTCAATGATGTGTGGAATGATGTGTGGAATGATGTATGGAATGATTTGTGGAATGAGTTCTGGAATGAGGTGTGGAATGATGTGTGGAATCATGTGTGGAATGATGTGTGGAATGATGTGTGGAATGATGCTTGGAATGAGGTGTGGAATGATGTGTGCAATGATGTGTAGAATGAGGTGTGGAATGATGTGTTGAATAATTTGTGGAAAGATGTGTGGAATGATGTGTGGAATGAGATGGGTAATGATGTGTGGAATGAGGTGTGGAATGAAGTGTGGAATGAGGTATGGTATGATGTGTGGAATGTTGTGAGCAATGATGTGTGGAATGCTGTGTGGAATTATGTGTGGAATGCTGCGTGGAATAACGTATGGAATGAAGTATGGAATGACGTGCGGAATGGTGTGTGGAATGAGGTGTGGATTGATGTGTGGAATGATGTGTGGATTGTGATGTGGAATGATGCATGGAATGATGTGTGGAATGATATGTGGAATGATGTATTGAATGATGTGTGGAATGATTTTTGGAATAAGGTGAGGAATGATGTGTGGAATTAAGTTAGGAAAGATGTGTGGAATGATGTGTGGAACGAGGTGTGCACTGAGATGTGGAATGATATGTGGAATGAGGAGTGGATGATATTTTGAATGTTGCTTGGAATGATGTGTGGATTGATGTGTGTCATGATGTGTGGAATGTTATTGAATAATGTGTGGAATTAGGTTTGGAATTATGTTTGGAGTGATGTGTGGAATGATGTGTGGCATTATGTGTGGATTGACGTTGGTAAAGATGTGTGCAATGTTATTGAATGATGTGTGGAATGAAGTGTGGAATGATGAATGGCATGATGTGGGGAATGATTGTGGAATGATGTATTGAATGATGTCTGGAATGATGTGTGGATTGATGTTTGGAATGATGTGTGGAATGATGTGTGGAATGATAATTGAATGATGTGTGGAATGAGGTGTCGAATGATATCAGGAATGATGTGTGGATTGACGTGTGTAATGATGTGTCAATGATGTGTGGAATGATGTGTGGAATGATGTGTGGAATGATTTGTGGAATGAGTTCTGGAATGAGGTGTGGAATGATGTGTGGAATGATGTGTGGAATGATGTGTGGAATGATGCTTGGAATGAGGTGTGGAATGATGTGTGCAATGATGTGTAGAATGAGGTGTGGAATGATGTGTTGAATAATTTCTGGAAAGATGTGTGGAATGATGTGTGGAATGAGATGTGTAATGATGTGTGGAATGAGGTGTGGAATGATGTGTGGAATGTTGTGTGCAATGATGTGTAGAATGCTGTGTGGAATTATGTGTGGAATGCTGTGTGGAATAACGTATGGAATGAAGTATGGAATGACGTGCGGAATGATGTGTGGAATGAGGTGTGGATTGATTGATGGAATGATGTGTGGATTGTGATGTGGAATGATGCGTGGAATGATAAGTGGAATGAGGTGTGGAATGACATTTGGAATGCTGTTTGGAATGATGTGTGCAATGTTGTGTAGAATGACGTGTGGAATGAGGTTTGCAATCATGTGTTGAATGCCGTGTGGAATAATGTGTGGAATGATGTGTGGAATGATGTGTGGAATGAGGTGTGGAAAGATGTGTGGAATGATGTGTGGAATGGGATGGGTAATGATGTGTGGAATGAGTTGTGGAATGATGTGTGGAATGAGGTATGGTATGATGTGTGGAATGTTGTGAGCAATGATGTGTGGAATGCTGTGTGGAATTATGTGTGGAATGCTGTGTGGAATAACGTATGGAATGACGCGCGGAATGATGTGTGGAATGAGGTGTGGATTGATGTGTGGAATGATGTGTGGAGTGTGATGTGGAATGATGCGTGGAATGATGTGTGGAATGATATGTGGAAAGATGTATTGAATGATGTTTGGAATGATGTGTGCAATGTTGTGTGGAATGATGTGTGGAATTTGGTGTGCAATCATGTGTTGAATGCCGTGTGGAATAATGTGTGGAATGATGTGTGGAATGATGTGTGGAATGAGATGTGGAATGATGCGTGGAATGATGTGTGGAATGATATGTGGAATTATGTGTTGAATGATGTGTGGAATGATGTGTGGAATGACGTGAGGAATGATGTGTGGAATGAAATGTGGAAGGATGTGTGGAATGAGATGTGGAATGATGCGTGGAATGCTATGTGGAATGAGGAGTGGATGATATTTGGAATGTTGTTTGGAATGATGTGTGGATTGATGTGCGTAATGATGTGTGGAAAGTTATGCAATGATGTGTGGAATGCGGTGTTGAATGACGTTTGGTATGATGTATTGAATGATGTGTGGAATGATGTGTGGAATAAAGTATGGAATGACGCGGTAATTGAAATGTGGAATGGTGTATGGAATGCTGTATGGAATGATGTGTGTAATGAAGTGTGGAATGAAGTGTGGAAAGATGTGTGGAATGATGTGTGGAATAATGTGTGGAACGAGGTGTGAAATGAGGTGTGGAATGATGTGTGGAATGATGTGTGGAATGATATGTGGAATGATGCGTGGAATTATGCGTGGAATGATATGTGGAATGATGCATTGAATGATGTGTTGAATGATTTGAGGAATAAGGGGAGGAATGATGTGTGGAATGAGGTGTGGAAAGATGTGTGGAATGATGTGTGGTACGAGGTGTGCACTGAGATGTGGAATGATGCGTGGAATGATATGTGGAATGATTGTGGAATGATGTAATGAATGATGTGTGGAATGACGTGTGGAATGATGTTTGGATAGATGTGTGGAATGTTGTGTGGAATGATGAATTGAATGATGAGTGGAATGATGTGTCGAATGATATCTGAAATGATGTGTGGAATGATCTGTTGAATGACGTGTGGAATGATGCGTGGAATGACGTGTGGATTGATGTGTGGAATGATGTGTGGAATGATTTGTGGAATGAGGTTTGGAATGATATTTGGAATGCTGTTTGGAATGATGTGTGCAATGTTGTGTGGAATGATGTGTGGAATGAGGTGTGCAATCATGTGTTGAATGCCGTGTGGAATAATGTGTGGAATGAGATGTGTAATGATGTGTGGAATGAGGTGTGGAATGATGTGTGGAATGTTGTGTGCAATGATGTGTGGAATGCTGTGTGGAATTATGTGTGGAATGCTGTGTGGAATAATGTATGGAATGAAGTATGGAATGACGGGCGGAATGATGTGTGGAATGAGGTGTGGATTGATTTGTGGAATGATGTGTGGATTGTGATGTGGAATGATGCGTGGAATGATATGTGGAATGAGGTGTGGAATGACATTTGGAATGCTGTTTGGAATGATGTGTGCTATGTTGTGTGGAATGATGTGTGGAATGAGGTTTGCAATCATGTTTTGAATGCCGTGTGGAATAATGTGTGGAATGCTGTGTGGACTGATGTGTGTAATGAAGTGTGGAACGAGGTGTGAAATGAGGTGTGGAATGATGTGTGGAATGATGTGTGGAATGAGATGTGGAATGATGCGTGGAATTATGTGTGTAATGCTATGTGGAATGATGTATTGAATGATGTGTGGAATGATTTGTGGAATAAGGTGAGGAATGATGTGTGGAATGAAGTGTGGAAAGATGTGTGGAATGATGAGTGGAACGAGGTGTGCACTGAGATGGATGTGGAATGATGCGTGGAATGATATGTGGAATGAGGAGTGGATGATATTTTGAATGTTGCTTGGAATGATGTGTGGATTGATGTGCGTCATGATGTGTGGAATGTTATTGAATGATGTGTGGAATGAGGTTTGTAATTATGTTTGGAATGATGTGTGGAATGATGTGTGGCATGATGTGTGGATTGAAGTGTGTAATGATGTGTGGAATGTTATGCAATGATGTGTGGAATGAAGTGTGGAATGATGAATGGCATGATGTGTGGAATGATTGTGGAATGATGTCTTGAATGATGTGTGGAATGACGTGTGGAATGATGTTTGGATAGATGTGTGAAATGATGTGTGGAATGATGAATTGAATGAGGTGTGGAATGATGTGTGGAATGATATCTGGAATGATGTGTGGAATGATGTGTTGAATGATGTTTGGATTGATGTGTGTAATGATGTGTCAATGATGTGTGGAATGATGTATGGAATGATGTGTGGAATGATTTGTGGAATGAGTTCTGGAATGAGGTGTGGAATGATGTGTGGAATGATGTGTGGAACGATGTGTGGAATGAGGTGTGGAATTATGTGTGCAATGATGTGTAGAATGAGGTGTGGAATGATGTGTTGAATATTTTGTGGAAAGATGTGTGGAATGATGTGTGGAATGAGACGTGTAATGATGTGTGGAATGAGGTGTGGAATGACGTGTGGAATGTTGTGTGAAATGATGTGTGGAATGCTGTGTGGAATTATATGTGGAAGGCTGTGTGGAATAATGTATGGAATGAAGTATGGAATGACGTGCGGAATGATATGCGGAATGAGGTTTGGAATGATATTTGGAATGCTGTTTGGAATGTTGTGTGCAATGTTGTGTGGAATGATGTGTGGAATGAGGTGTGCAATCATGTGTTGAATGCCGTGTGGAATAATGTGTGGAATGATGTGTGGAATGATGTGTGGAATGAGATGTGGAATGATGCGTGGAATGATGTGTGGAATGATATGTGAAATGATGTGTTGAATGATGTGTGGAATGATGTGTGGAATGAGGTGAGGAATGATGTGTGGAATGAAGTGTGGAAGGATGTGTGGAATGAGATGTGGAATGATGCGTGGAATGATATGTGGAATGAGGAGTGGATGATATTTGGAATGTTGTTTGGAATGATGTGTGGATTGATGTGCGTAATGATGTGTGGATTGTTCTGCAATGATGTGTGGAATGCGGTGTGGAATGATGTTTGGAATGATGTGTGGAATGATGTGTGGAATGATTTGTGGAACGATGCGTGGAATGATATGTGAATGGATGTGTGTAATGATGTGTGGAATGTTATGGAATGATGTTTGTAATGTTGTGTGGAATGATGTGTGGAATGATGTTTGGAATAATGTGTGGAATGATGTGTGGATTGACGTGTGTAGTGATGTGTGGAATGTTATGGAATGATGTGTGGAATGAGGTGTGGAATGATGTGTGGCATGATGTGTGGAATGATTTGTGGAACGATGCGTGGAATGATATGTGAATGGATGTGTGTAATGATGTGTGGAATGTTATGGAATGATGTGTGTAATGTTGTGTGGAATGATGTGTGGAATGATGTTTGGAATAATGTGTGGAATGATGTGTGGAATGATGTATTGAATGATGTGTGCAATGATGTGTCGAATGATCTCTGGATAGTTGTGTGGAATGATGTGGGGATTGATTTGTGTCATGTTGTGTGGAATGTTATGGAATGATGTGTGGAATGAGGTATGTAATGATGTGTCAATGATGAGTGGAAAGAAGTGTGGTATGATGTGTGGAATGTTGTGTGGAATAACGTGCGGAATGATGAGTGGAATGATGTTTGGAATCATGTTTGGAATGAGGTGTGGAATGATGTGTGGATTGATGTGTGTAATTATGTGTGGAATGTTATGGAATGAAGTGTGGAATGAGGTGTGGAATGATGTTTGGAATGATGTGTGGAATGTTGTGTGCAATGATGTGTAGAATAATGTGTGGAATTATGTGTGGAATGCTGTGTGGAATGAAGTTTAGAATGATGTTTGGAATGATGGGGTTGAAAGATGTGTGGCATGATGTGTGGAATGATGTGTGGAATGAATTGTGGACTGAGGTGTGGAATGATGTGTGGAATGAGGTGTGGAATGATGTGTGAAATGAAGTGTGGAATGAGGTGTGGAATGATGTTTGGAATGATGTATATAATGTGCTCGGAATTATGTGTGGAATGAAGTGTGGAATATGGTGTGGAATGATGTGTGGAATAATGTGTGGAATGATGTTTGAAATGATGTGTGGAATGATGTGTGGAATGAGTTGTGGAATGAGTTGTGGAATGCGTTGTCGAATGAGGTTTGGAATGATGTGTGGAATGGTGAGTGGAATGATGTGTGGAATGATGTGTGGAATGATGTGTGGAATGAGGAGGGAATGATGTATCGAATGATGTGTGGGATGATGTGTGGGATGATGTGTGGAATCATATGAGAATAATGTGTTTAATGATGTTAGGAATGATGTTAGGAATGATGTGGGAATGAGTTGTGGAATGAGTTGTGGAATTAATTGTGGAATGATGCGTTGAATTATGTTTGGAATGATATGTGGAATGATGTGTGGAATGAAGTGTGGAATGATGTGTGGTATGACGTCTGGAATGATGTGTGGAATGTTGTGTGGAATGAGGTGTGGAATGATGTGTGGAATGAGGTCTGGAATGATATGTGGAATGTTGTGTGGAATTATGTGTGGAATGATGAATGGAATGATATGTGGAATGATGTGTGGAATGATGTGTGGAATGAATTGTGGAATGAGTTGTGGAATGATTTGTGGAATGAGTTGTGGAATGAGGTTTGGAATGATGCGTGGAATGATATGTGGAATGAGGTGTTCAAATGAGGTGTGGAAGTTTTTGTGGAATGATGTATGGAATGATGTTTGGACTGATGTGTTGAATGATGTGTGGAATGATGTGTGGAATGTTGTGGAATGTTGTGTGGAATGATGTGTGGAATTCTGTGTGGAATGAAGTTTAGAATGATGTTTGGAATGAAGGTGTTGAATGATGTGTGGAATGATGTGTGGAATGAGGTGTTGAATGATGTGTGGAATGATGTTTGCAATGATGTGTGGAATGATGTGTGGAATGAGGTGTGGAATGATGTGTGGAATGCTGTGTGGAATTATGTGTGGAAGGCTGTGTGGAATAATGTATGGAATGAAGTATGGAATGACGTGCGGAATGCTATGTGGAATGAGGTTTGGAATGATTTTGGAATGCTGTTTGGAATGTTGTGTGCAATGTAGTGTGGAATGATGTGTGGAATGAGGTGTGCAATCATGTGTTGAATGCCGTGTGGAATAATGTGTGGAATGATGTGTGGAATGATGTGTGGAATGAGATGTGGAATGATGCGTGGAATGATGTGTGGAATGATATGTGAAATGATGTGTTGAATGATGTGTGGAATGATGTGTGGAATGAGGTGAGGAATGATGTGTGGAATGAAGTGTGGAAGGATGTGTGGAATGAGATGTGGAATGATGCGTGGAATGATATGTGGAATGAGGAGTGGATGATATTTGGAATGTTGTTTGTAATGATGTGTGGATTGATGTGCGTAATGATGTGTGGATTGTTCTGCAATGATGTGTGGAATGCGGTGTGGAATGATGTTTGGAATGATGTGTGGAATGATGTGTGGTTTGATGTGTGGATTGACGTGTGTAGTGATGTGTGGAATGTTATGGAATGATGTGTGGAATGAGGTGTGGAATGATGTGTGGCATGATGTTTGGAATAATGTGTGGAATGATGTGTGGAATGATGTATTGAATGATGTGTGTAATGATGTGTCGAATGATCTCTGGAATGTTGTGTGGAATGATGTGGGGATTGATTTGTGTCATGTTGTGTGGAATGTTATGGAATGATGTGTGGAATGAGGTATGTAATGATGTGTCAATGATGAGTGGAAAGAAGTGTGGTATGATGTGTGGAATGTTGTGTGGAATAACGTGCGGAATGATGAGTGGAATGATGTTTGGAATCATGTTTGGAATGAGGTGTGGAATGATGTGTGGATTGATGTGTGTAATTATGTGTGGAATGTTATGGAATGAAGTGTGGAATGAGGTGTGGAATGAGGTTTGGAATGATGTGTGGAATGTTGTGTGCAATGATGTGTAGAATGTTGTGTGGAATTATGTGTGGAATGCTGTGTGGAATGAAGTTTAGAATGATGTTTGGAATGATGGGGTTGAAAGATGTGTGGCATGATGTGTGGAATGATGTGTGGAATGAATTGTGGAATGAGGTGTGGAATGATGTGTGGAATGAGGTGTGGAATGATGTGTGGAATGAAGTGTGGAATGAGGTGTGGAATGATGTTTGGAATGATGTATGTAATGTTGCTTGGAATTATGTGTGGAATGAAGTGTGGAATGTGGTGTGGAATGATGTGTGGAATAATGTGTGGAATGATGTTTGAAATGATGTGTGGAATGATGTGTGGAATGAGTTGTGGAATGAGTTGTGGAATGCGTTGTGGAATGAGGTTTGGAATGATGTGTGGAATGGTGAGTGGAATGATGTGTGGAATGATGTGTGGAATGATGTGTGGAATGAGGAGGGAATGATGTATCGAATGATGTGTGGGATGATGTGTGGGATGATGTGTGGAATCATATGAGAAATAATGTGTTTAATGATGTTAGGAATGATGTTAGGAATGATGTGGGAATGAGTTGTGTAATGAGGTGTGGAATTAATTGTGGAATGATGCGTTGAATTATGTTTGGAATGATATGTGGAATGATGTGTGGAATGAAGTGTGGAATGATGTGTGGTATGAGGTCTGGAATGATGTGTGGAATGTTGTGTGGAATGAGGTGTGGAATGATGTGTGGAATGAGGTCTGGAATGATGTGTGGAATATTGTGTGGAATTATGTGTGGAATGATGAATGGAATGATATGTGGAATGATGTGTGGAATGATGTGTGGAATGAATTGTGGAATGAATTGTGGAATGATTTGTGGAATGAGTTGTGGAATGAGGTTTGGAATGATGCGTGGAATGATGTGTGGAATGAGGAGTTCAAATGAGGTGTGGAAGTTTTTGTGGAATGATGTATGGAATGATGTTTGGACTGATGTGTTGAATGATGTGTGGAATGATGTGTGGAATGTTGTGGAATGTTGTGTGGAATGATGTGTGGAATTCTGTGTGGAATGAAGTTTAGAATGATGTTTGGAATGATGGTGTTGAATGATGAGTGGAATGATGTGTGGAATGATGTGTGGAATGAATTGTGGAATAAGGTGTGGAATGGTGTGTGGAATGAGGTGTTGAATGATGTGTGGAATGATGTTTGCAATGATGTGTGGAATGATGTGTAGAATGAGGTGTGGAATGATGTGTGGAATGAGGTGTGGAATGATATGTGGGATGATGTTTGGAATATGGTGTGGAATGATGTTTGGAATGATGTGTGGAATGATGTGTGGAATGATGTGTGGAATGAGTTGTGGAATGAGTTGTGGAATCATTTGTGGAATAATGTGTAGAATGACGTGTGGAATGATGTGTGGAATGAGGTGTGGAATGATGTGTCAATGATGTTTGGAATGATGTTTGGAATGATGTGTGTAATGAAGTGTGGAATGAGTTCTGGAATGAGGTGTGGAATGTTGTGTGGAATGTTATGTGGTATGAGGTATAGACTGATGTGAGGAATAATGTGTGGAATGATGTGTGGAATGTTGTGGAATGCTGTGTGGAATGATGTGTGGAATGATGTGTGGAATGATGTGTCGAATGATATGTGGAATATTGTGTGGAATGATATAGCGGAATGATGTGTCGATTGCTTTCTGGAATTATGTGTTAATGGTGTGTCGAATGATATCTGGAATGATGTGTGGAATTATCTGTGGAATGTTACGTGGAATGATGTTTGGAATGATGGGTGGAATGATGTGTGGTAATGATGTGTGGAATGCTGTGTGGAATGATATATGAAATGTTGTTTGGAATTATGTGTGGAATGATGTGTGGAATGAGGATTGGAATGATGTGTGGAATGATGTTTCGAATGATGTGTGGGATGATGTGTGGAATCATATGAGGAATGACGTGTGGATTGATGTGCGGAATGTTGTGTGAATGAGTTGTGGAATGAGGTGTGGAATGATTTGTGGCATGATGTGTGGAATGAGGTGTGGAATGATGCTTGGAATGATGTGTAGAATAAAGTGTGGAATGCTGTGTTGAATGATATTTGGAATGAGTAGTGCAATGAGGTGTGGAATGATGTGTGGAATGAGTTGTGGAATGATGTGTGGAATGATGTGAGTAATGATGTATGTAATGATGTTTGGAATTATGTGTGGAATGAGGTGCTGAATGTGATTTGGAATGGTATGTGGAATGATGTGTGGAATGATGTGTGGAATGATTTGTGGAATGATGTGTGGAATGAGTTGTGCAATGAGGTGTGGAATGTGTTGGAATGTTGTGTGGAATGAGGTATGGAATGTTGTTTGGAATGATGTGTGGAATAATGTGTGGCATGATATGTGGAATGAGGTGTGGAATGAGGTGTGGAATGAGGTCTGGAATGAGGTGTGGAATGGTGTGTGAAATGCCATGTGGAATGATGTGTGGAATGAGGTGTGGAATGATGTGTCGAATGATAGTAGAATGAGGTTTGGATGATATTTGGAATGTTGTTTGGAATGATGTTAAAATGATGTGTGGAATGATGTGTGGAATGAGGTGTGGAATGATGTGTGGAATGAGGTGTGGAATGAGGTGTGGAATGAGGTCTGGAATGAGGTGTGGAATGGTGTGTGAAATGCCATGTGGAATGATGTGTGGAATGAGGTGTGGAATGATGTGTCGAATGATAGTAGAATGAGGTTTGGATGATATTTGGAATGTTGTTTGGAATGATGTTAAAATGATGTGTGAAATGAAGTGTGGAATGACGTGTGGAATGATGTGTGAAATGATGTGTGCAATGAGGTGCGGAATGTTATGTGGAATTACGTGTGGAATGTTGTCTGGAATGATGTGTGGAATGAGGTGTGGAATGAGGTGTGGAATGATGTGTGGAATGAGATGTGGAATGAGGTGTTGAATGATATTTGGAATGCTGTGTGGAATGATGTGTGGAATGATGTGTGGAATGAGGCGTGGATTGATGTGTGGAATGATGTGTGCAATGGTGTGTGGCATGCTGTGTGGAATGATGTGTGGAATGATGTGTGGAATGATACGTGGAATGATGTGTGGAATGATATGTGGAATGATTTATTGAATGATGTGTGGATTGATGTGTGGAATGAGGTGAGGAATGATGTTTGCAATGAAGTGTTGAATGATGTGTGCAATGATGTGTCGAATGATATCTGGAATGATGTGTGGAATAATGTGTGGAATGATGTGTGGAATGAGGTGTGGAATGAGGTGTGGAATGATGTGTGGAATGAGGTGTGGAATGATGTTTGGAATGATGTGTGGAATGATGTGTGGAATGAGGTGTGGAATGAGGTGTGGAATGAGGTCTGGAATGAGGTGTGGAATGGTGTGTGAAATGCCGTGTGGAATGATGTGTGGAATGAGGTGTGGAATGATGTGTCGAATGATAGTAGAATGAGGTTTGGATGATATTTGGAATGTTGTGTGGAATGACGTTCAAATGAGGTGTGAAATGAAGTGTGGAATGACGTGTGGAATGATGTGTGAAATGATGTGTGCAATGAGGTGCGGAATGTTATGTGGAATTACGTGTGGAATGTTGTCTGGAATGATGTGTGGAATGATGTGTGGAATGAGGCGTGGATTGATGTGTGGAATGATGTGTGCAATGATGTGTGGCATGCTGTGTGGAATGATGTGTGGAATGATGTGTGGAATGATACGTGGAATGATGTGTGGAATGATATGTGGAATGATTTATTGAATGATGTGTGGATTGATGTGTGGAATGTGGTGAGGAATGATGTTTGCAATGAAGTGTTGAATGATGTGTGCAATGATATGTCGAAAGATATCTGGAATGATGTGTGGAATAATGTGTGGAATGATGTTTGGAATGATCTGTGGAATGATGTGTAGAATGATGCGTGGAATGTTATGTGGAATGAGGTGTGGAATGATGTTTGGAATGATGTGTGGAATTATGTGTGAAATGATGTGTGGAATGATGTGTAAAATGATGAGTGGAATGATGTGTGGAATGAGGTGTGGAATAATGTGTGGAATGACGTGTGGAATGATGTATGGAATGACGAGTGGATTGAAATGTGGAGTGGTGTATGGAATGCTGTGTGGAATGATGCTTGGAATGATGTGTGGAATGATGTGTGGAATGATGTATTGAATGATGTGTGGACTGATGTGTGAAACGAGGTGTGGAATGAGGTGTGGAATGATGTTTGGAATGGGGTGTGGATTGATGTGTGTCATGATGTGTGGATTGATGTGTGGAATGCTGTGTGGAATGATATGTGGAATGATGTATTGAATGATTTGTGGAATGATGTGTGGAATTATGTTTGGAATGATGTGTGGAATGATGTGTGTAATGATGTGTGGATTGATGTGTGTAATGATGTGTGGAATGTTATGGAATGATGTGTGGAATGAGGTATGGAATGATGTGTCAAAGATGTGTGGAACGATGTGTGGAATCATTTGTGGAATGATGTGTGGAATAATGTGTGGAATGATGTGTGGAATGATGTTTGGAATGATGTGTAGTATGATGTGTGGAATGATGTGTTGAATGATGTGTGGAAAGATGTGTGGAATGATCTGTGGAAAGTGATATGGAATGATGTGTGGAATGAGGTGTGGAATGATGTGCGGAATGGTGTGCAATGATGTGTGGAATGCTGTTTGGTATGATGTGTGGAATGCTGTGTGGAATGATGTGTGGAATGATGTATGGAATGACTTGCGGAATTATGTGTGGAATGAGGTGTGGAATGATGTGTGGAATGATGTGTGGAATGAGTTGTGGAATGATGCGTGGAATGATATGTGGAATGAGGTGTGGAATGATATTTGGAATGCTGTTTGGAATGATGTGTGCAATGATGTGTGGAATGATGTATGGAATGATGTGTGGAATGATGTGTGGAATGACGTGTGGAATGAGGTGTGGAATGATGTGTGGAATGATATGAGGAATGAGGATTGGATGATATTTGGAATGTTATGTGGAATGATGTGTGGAATGCTTTGTGGAATGATGTGTGGAATGAGGTGTGGAATGAGGTGTGTAATGATGTGTGCAATGATGTGAGGAATGCTGTGTGGAATTATCTGTGGAATGATGTGTGGAATGATGTGTGGAATGATATTTGGAATGATGTATTGAATGATGTGTTGAATGATGTGTGGAATGACGTGTGGAATGAGGTGTGGAATGATGTGTGAAATGAGGTGTGGAATGATGTGTAATGATGTGTGGAATGATGTGTGGAATGACGTGCGGAATGATGTGTGGAATGAGGTGTGGAATGATGTGTGGAATGATGTATGGAATGAGATGTGGAATGATGCGTGGAATGATATGTGGAATGAGGTGTGGAATGATATTTGGATTGCTGTTTGGAATGATGTGTGCAATGATGTGTGGAATGATGTATGGAATGATGTGTGGAATGATGTGTGGAATGACGTGTGGAATGAGGTGTGGAATGATGTGTGGAATGATGTGTGGAATGAGATGTGGAATGATGCGTGGAATGATATGAGGAATGAGGATTGGATGATATTTGGAATGTTATGTGGAATGATGTGTGGAATGCTTTGTGGAATGATGTGTGGAATGAGGTGTGGAATGAGGTGTGTAATGATGTGTGCAATGATGTGAGGAATGCTGTGTGGAATTATCTGTGGAATGATGTGTGGAATGATATTTGGAATGATGTATTGAATGATGTTTTGAATGTTGTGTGGAATGAGGTGTGGAATGATGTGTGGAATGATGTGTGCAATGATGTGTGGATTGGTATGTGGAATGATGTGTGAATTGTTGTGGAATGATGTGTGGTATGAGGTGTGAAATGATGTGTGGAATGATGTGTGGAATGATGTCTCAATGATGTGTGGAATAATGTGTGGAATGTTGAGTGGAATGTTATGGAATGATGTGTGGAATGAGGTATGCAATGATGTGTCAATGATGTGTGGAATGATGTATTGAATGATGTATGGAATGATGTGTGGAATGATGTGTGGAATGATGTTTCGAATACGGAAATGAATGATGTGTCAATGATGTGTGGAATGATGTGTGTAATGATGTGTGGAATGTTATGGAATGATGTGTGGAATGAGGTGTGGAATGATGTGTAAATGAAATGTGGAATGAGGTGTGGAATGATGTGTGGAATGTTTTGTGCAATGATGTGTGGAATGATGTGTGGAATGATGTATGGAATGACGTGCGGAATGATGTGTGGAATGATGTGTGGAATTAGATGTGGAATGATGCGTGGAATGATATGTGGAATGAGGTGTGGAATGATATTTGGAATGCTGTGTGGAATGATGTGTGCAATGATGTGTGGACTGATGTGTGGAATGAATTGTGGAATGATATATTGAATGGTGAGTGGAATGATGTGTGGAAGAGGTGAGGAATGATGTGTGAAATGAAGTGTGGAATGATGTGTGGAATGATGTGTGGAATGTTATGTGGAATGAAGTGTGGAATGATGTTTGGAATGATGTGTGGAATGATGTGTGGAATGATGTGTGGAATGAGGTGTGGACTGATGTGTGGAATGATGTGTGGAATGATGTGTGGAATGATGTGTAGAATGTTGAGGAATATTGTGGAATGATGTTTGGAATGATGTGTGGAATGATGGGTGGAATGAGGTGTGGAATGATGTGTGGAACGATGTTTGGAATGATGTGTGGAATGATGAATGGAATGATGCGTGGAATGATATGTGGATTGAGGTGCGGAATGAGGTGTGGAATGAGTTGTGGAATGATGTGTGGAATGATGTGTGGAATGATGGATGTAATGATGTTTGGAATGATGTGTGGAATGATGCGTGGAATGTTGTGGCATGATGTGCAATGATGTGTGGAATGATGTATGGAATGACGTGCGGAATGATGTGTGGAATGATGTGTGGAATTAGATGTGGAATGATGCGTGGAATAATATGTGGAATGAGGTGTGGAATGATATTTGGAATGCCGTGTGGATTGATGTGTGCAATGATGTGTGGAATGATGTGTGGAATGATATGTGGAATGATGTATTGAATGATGTGTGGCATGATGTGTGGAATGAGGTGAGGAATGATGTGTGAAATGAAGAGTGGAATGATGTGTGGAATGATGTGTGGAATGTTATGTGGAAGTAAGTGTGGAATGATGTTTGGAATGATGTGTGGAATGATGTGTGGAATGATGTGTGGAATGAGGTGTGGATTGATGTGTGGAATGATGTGTGGATTGATGTGTGGAATGATGTGTGGAATGATGTGTAGAATGTTGAGGAATGTTGTGGAATGATGTGTGGAATGATGTGTGGAATGAGGTGTGGAACGGTGTTTGGAATGATGTGTGGAATGATGTGTGGAATGATGCGTGGAATGATATGTGGATTGAGGTGTGGAATAAGGTGTGGAATGAGTTGTGGAATGATGTGTGGAATGATGTGTGGAATGATGGATGTAATGATGTTTGGAATGATCTGTGGAATGATGCGTGGAATGTTGTGGCATGTTGTGGAATGATGTGTGGAATGATGTGTGGAACGATGGGTGGAATGAGGTGTGGAATGAGGTGTGGAATGAGGTGTGGAATGAGGTGAGAAATGATGTGTAGAATGATGAGTGGAATGAGGTGTTTAAATGACGTGTGGAATGATTTGTGGAATGATGTATGGAATGATGTTTGGAATGATGTGTGCAATGATGTGTGGAATGATGTGTGGAATGAGGGGTGGAATGAGGTGTGGAATGAGATGTGAATTGATGTGAAGAATGATGCGTGTAATGCTGTGTGGAATGACGCGTGGAATTACGTGTGGAATGATGTGTGGAATGAGGTGTGGAATGAGGTGTGGAATTATATTTGGAATGCTGATTGGTATGTTGTTTGGAATGATGTGTGGAATGACGTGTGGAATGACGTGTGGAATGATGTGTGGAATGATGTGTGGAATGAGATGTGGAATGATGCGTGGAATGATATGAGGAATGAGGATTGGATGATATTTGGAATGTTGTGTGGAATGATGTGTGGAATGCTGTGTGGAATGATGTGTGGAATGAGGTGTGGAATGTGGTGTGGAACGGTGTTTGGAATGATGTGTGGAATGATGTGTGGAATGATGCGTGGAATGATATGTGGATTGAGGTGTGGAATAAGGTGTGGAATGTGTTGTGGAATGATGTGTGGAATGATGTGTGGAATGATGGATGTAATGATGTTTGGAATGATGTGTGGAATGATGCGTGGAATGTTGTGGCATGTTGTGGAATGATGTGTGGAATGATGTGTGGAACGATGGGTGGAATGAGGTGTGGAATGAGGTGTGGAATGAGGTGTGGAATGAGGTGAGAAATGATGTGTAGAATGATGAGTGGAATGAGGTGTTTAAATGACGTGTGGAATGATTTGTGGAATGATGTATGGAATGATGTTTGGAATGATGTGTGCAATGATGTGTGGAATGCGGTGTGGAATGTTGTGTGCAATGATGTGTGGAATGCTGTGTGGAATTATGTGCGGGATGATGTGTGGAATGATGTGTGGAATGATATGTGGAATGATGTATTGAATGATGTGTGGAATGATGTGTGGAATGAGGTGGGGAATGAGTTGTGCAATGATGTGTGGAATGATGTGTGGATTGATGTGTGGAATGATGTGTAAAATGTTGTGGAATGCTGTGTGGAATGAGGTGTGAAATGATGTGTGGAATGATGTGTGGAATGATGTGTGGAATGATGTCTCAATGATGTGTGGAATAATGTGTGCAATGTTGAGTGGAATGTTATGGAATGATGTGTGGAATGAGGTATGGAATGATGTATCAATGATGAGTGGAATGATGTGTGGAATGTTGCGTGTAATGAGGTATGGAATGATATGTGGAATGAGGTGTGGAATGATGTGTCGAATGATGTGTGAATGCTGTGTGGAATGAGATGTGGAATGATGCGTGGACTGATATGTGGAATGAGGAATGGATGATAGTTGGAATGTTGTGTGGAATGATGTGTTAAATGATGTGTGGAATGAGGTGTGGAATGATGTGTGCAATGAGGTGAGGAATGATGTGTGCAATGATGTGTGGAATGTTGTGTGGAATGATATATGGAATGATGTGTGGAATGGTTTGTGGAATGATGTATTGAATGATGTGTGGAATGAGGTGAGGAATGATGTGTGGAATGAAGTGTGGAATGAGTTGTTCAATGACGTGTGGAATGAGGGATGGAATGATGTGTGGATTGATGTGTGGAATGATGTGTGGAATGATGTGTGGAATGAGGTGTGGAATGACGTGTGGAATGAGGTTTGGAATGAGGTATGGACTGATGTGTGGAATGATGTGTGGAATGATGTGTGGAATGATGTGTGGAATGATGTGTGGCATGATGTCTGGAATGAGTTGTTCAATGACGTGTGGAATGAGGGATGGAATGATGTGTGGATTGATATGTGGAATGATGTGTTGAATGTTGTGGAATGATTTGTGGAATGAGGTGTGGAATGGGGTGTGGAATGACGTGTGGAATGATGTGTGGGTAGAGGTTTTCATTTAGGTGTGGATTGAGGGATGGAATGAAGTGTGGATTGATGTGTGGAATTAGGTGTTGAATGTTGTGTGGAATGATATGTGGAATGAGGTGTTGAATGGTGTGTGGAATGATGTGTGGAATGATATGTGCAATGATGTTTGCAATGATGTGTGGAATGAGGTGTGGAATGAGGTGTGGAATAAGGTGTGGAATGAGGGTTGGACTGATGTGTGGAATGAAATGTGGATTGATATGTGGAATGATGTGTGGAATGATGTGTTGATTGAGCTGTGGAATTAGGTGTGGAATGATGCGTGGAATGATGAGTGGAATGAGGTGTTTAAATGACGCGTGGAATGATTTGTGGCATGATGTATGGAATGATGTTTGGAATGATGAGTGCAAAGATGTGTGGAATGATGTATGGAATGAGGTGTGGAATGAGGTGTGGAATGAGGTGTGAATTGATGTGAAGAATGATGTGTGTAATGCTGTGTGGAATGACGCGTGGAATTACGTGTGGAATGACGTGTGGAATGATGTGTGGAATGAGGTGTGCAATGATTTTTGGAATGCTGCGTGGAATGATGTGTGGAATGATGTGTGGAATGACGTGTGGAATGAGGTGTGGAATGATGTTTGGAATGATGTGTGGAATGAGATGTGGAATTATGCGTGGAATGATATGAGGAATGAGGATTGGATGATATTTGGAATGTTGTGTGGAATGATGTGTGGAATGCTGTGTGGAATGATGTGTGGAATAATGTGTGGAATGATGTTTGGAATGATGTGTGGAATGATGCGTGGAACATGGTGTGGAATGATGTATGGAATGATGTGGAATGTGAAGTGGAATGATGTTTGGAATGAAGTGTGGAATGATGTGTGGTATGATGTGTGGAATGAGGTGCGGAATGACGTATGGATTGATGTGTGGACTGATGTGTGGAATGATGTGTGGAATGATGTGTGGAATGTTGTGGAATGTTGTGGAATGATGTATGGAATGATGTTTCGAATGATGGGTGGAATGAGGTGTGGAATGAGGTGTGGAATGAGGTGTGGAATGATGTTTGGAATGATGTGTGGAATGATCTGTGAAATGATGCGTGGAATGATGCGTGGAATGATATTTGGAATGAGGTGTGGAATGAGGTGTGGAATGAGGTGTGGAATGATGTGTGCAATGATGTGTGAAATGCTGTGTTGAATGATGTGTGGAATGATGTATGTAATGATATTTGGAATGATGTGTGGAATGATGCATGGAATATGGTGTGGAATGATGTGTGGAATGATGTGGAATGTGATGTGGAATGATGTTTGGAATGTTGTGTGGAATAATGTGTGGAATGGTATGTGGAATGATGTATTGAATGATGTGTGGAATGAGGTGAGGAATGATATGTGGAATGAAGTGTGGAAAGATGTGTTGAATGATGTGTCGAATGTCATCTGGAATGATGTATGGAATGATGCGTGGAATGATGTTTGGAATGATGTTTGGAATGATGCGTGGAATGTTATGTGGAATGTGATGTGGAATAATGTTTGGAATGATGTGTGGAATGATGTGTGGAATGATGTGTGGAATGAGGTGTGGAATGAGGTATGGACTGATGTGTGGAATGATGTGTGTAATGATGTGAGGAATGATGTGTGGAATGAGGGATGTAATGATATGTGGATTGATGTGTGGAATGATGTGTTGAATGTTGAGGAATGATACGTGGAATGTGGTGTGGAATGGTGTGTGGAATGATGTGTGGAATGATGTGTGGAATGAGGTGTTCAATGATGTGTGGAATGAGGGATGGACTTATGTTTGGTTAATGAGTGGAATGATGTGTTGAATGTTGAGGAATGATGCGTGGAATGAGGTGTGGAATGGTGTGCGGAATGAGGTGTGGAATGATATGTGAAATGAGGTGTGGAATAATGATTGGAATAATGTGTGGAATAATGTGTGGAATGCTGTGTGGAATGAGGTGTGGAATGAAGTGTGGAATGTTGTGAGCAAAGTTGTGTGGAATGCTGTGTGGAATTATGTGTGGAATGATGTGTGGAATGATATGTGGAATGATGTATTGAATGATGTGTGGAATGATGTGTGGAATGAGGTGAGGAATGATGTGTGCAATGATGTGTGGAATGATGTGTGGAATGAAATGTGGAATGATATATTGAATGATGTGTGGAATGAAGTTTGGAATGATGTGTGCAATGATGTGTGGAATGCTGTGTGGAATTATGTGTGGAATAATGTGTGGAATGATGTGTGGAATGATATGTGGAATGATATATTGAATGATGTGTGGAATGATGAGTGGACTGAGGTGAGGAATGATGTGTGAAATGAAGATTGGAATGACGTGTGCAATGATGTGTCTAATAATTTCTGGAAAGATGTGTGGAATGATGTGTGGAATGATGTGTCAATGATGTGTGGAATGATGTGTGGAATGACGTGCGGAATGTTATGCAATGATGTGTGGAATGAGGTATGGAATGATGTGTCAATGATGTGTGGAATGACGTGTGGAATGATGTGTGGAATGATTTGTGGAATGATGTGTGGAATAATATGTGGAATGATGTGTGGAATGATGTTTGGAATGATGTGTGGAATGATGTGTGGAATGATGTGTGGATTGATTTGTGTAATGATGTGTGGAATGTTATGGAATGTTGCGTGGAATGATGTGTGGAATGCTGTGTGGAATGATGTGTGGAATGAAGTGTGGAATGAGGTGTGGAATGAAGTGTGCAATGATGTGTGGAATGCTCTGTGGAATTATGTGTGGAACGATGTGTGGAATGATGTGTGGAATGATATGTGGAATGATGTATTGAATGATGTGTGGAATGATGTGTGGAATGAGGAGTGGAATGATGCGTCATTGATGTGCGGAATGATTTGTGGAATGATGTGTGGAATTATATGTCGAGTGAGGTGTGGATTGATGTGTGGAATGATGTGTGGAATGACGTGTGGAATGATGTGTGGAATGATGTGTTGAAAGATTTGTGGAATGATGTGTGGAAAGAGATGTGGAATGATGTGTGGAATGAGGTGTGGAATGATGTGTGGAATGTTGTGTGCAATGATGTGTGGAATGCTGTGTGATTGCTGTGTGGAATGATGTTTGGATGATGTGTGGAATGATGTGTGGAATGATGCGTGGAATTATATGTGGATTGAGGTGTGGAATGAGGTGTGGAATGATGCGTGGAATGAGGCGTGGAATGTGATGTGGAATGATGTTTGGAATGAAGTGTGGAAAGATGTGTGGAATGATGTGTCGAATGACATCTGGAATGATGTGTGGAATGATGTTTGGAATGATGTGTGGAATGATGTGTTGAATGTTGTGGAATGATTTGTGGAATGAGGTGTAGAATGGGGTGTGGAATGATGTGTGGAAGGAGGTTTTCATTGAGGTGTTGAATAAGGGATGGAATGAAGTGTGGATTGATGTGTGGAATTATGTGTTGAATGTTGTGGAATGATACGTGGAATGAGGTGTTGAATGGTGTGTGGAATGATGTGTGGAATGATATGTGCAATGATGTATGCAATGATGTGTGGAATGAGGTGTGGAAAGAGGTGTGGAATGAGTTGTGGAATGAGGGATGGACAGATGTGTGGAATGATATGTGGAATGATATGTGGAATGATGTGTGGAATGAAGTGTGGAATGAAGCGTGGAATGATGCGTGGAATGATATGTGGAATGAGGTGTGGAATGATGTTTGGAATAATGTGTGGAATGATGTGTGGAATGGTGTGTGGAATGATGTGTGGAATGATGTGTTGAATGTGTTATGGAATGAGGTGTGGAATGATGCGTGGAATGATGAGTGAAATTAGGTGTTTAAATGACGCGTGGAATGATTTGTGGAATGATGTATGGAATGATGTTTCGAATGATATGTGCAAAGATGTTTCGAATGATGTGTGGAATGAGGTGTGGAATGAGTTGTGGAATGAGGTGTGAATTGATGTGAAGAATGACGTGTGGAATGAGTTGTGGAATGATGTCTCAATGATGTGTGGAATGATGAGTGGAATGTTATGGAATGATGTGTTGAATGAGGTATGGAATGATGTGTCAATGATGTGTGGAATGATGTGTGGAATGATGTGTGGAATGATGTTTGGAACAATGTGTGGAATGATGTGTGGAATGATGTTTGGAATGATGTGTGCAATGACGTGTGGAATGATGTGTGGATTGATGTGTGTAATGATGTGTGGAATGTTATGGAATGATGTGTGGAATGAGGAGTGGAATGATGCGTCATTGATGTGTGGAATGATTTGTGGAATGATGTGTGGAATTATATGTGGAGTGAGGTGTGGATTGATGTGTGGAATGATGTGTTGAATGATGTGTGGAATGATGTGTGGAATGATGTGTGTAATGATGTGTGGAATGATGTGTGGAATGAGATGTGGAATGATGCGTGGAATGATATGTGGAATGAGGAGTGGATGATATTTGGAAAGTTGTGTGGAATGATGTGAGTGAATGATGTGTGGAATGAGCTGTGGAATGAGGTGTGGAATTATGTGTGCAATGTTGTGTGGAATGTTGTGTGGAATGATGTGTGGAATGATGTGTGGAATGGTATATGTAATGATGTATTGAATGATGTGAGAAGTGATGTGAGGAATGATGTGTGGAATGAAGTGTGGAAAGATGTGTGGAATAATGTGTGGAATGATGCGTGGAATGTGATGTGGAATGATGTTTGGAATGATGTGTGGAATGATGAGTGGAATGATGTGTGGAATGATGTGTGGGATGATGTGCGGAATGATGTGTGGAATGAGGTGTGGAATGAGGTATGGACTGATGTGTGGAATGATGTGTGGAATGAGGTGTGGAATGATGTTGAATGATGTATGGCATGATGTGTGGAATGATCTGTTGAATGACGTGTGGAATGAGGGATCGAATGATGTGTGGATTGATGTGTGGAATGATGTGTTGAATGTTGTCGAATGATTTGTGGAATGAGGTGTGGAATGTGGTGTGGAATGATGTGTGGAATGATGTGTGGAATGAGGTGTTCAATGAGCTGTGGAATGAGGGATAGAATGATGTGTGGATTAATGTGTGGAATTATGTGTGGAATGATGTGTGGTGTGATGTGTGGAATGAGGTGTGGAATGAGGTGTGGAATGATATTTGGAATGCTGTGTGGAATGATGTGTGGAATCACGTGTGGAATGAGGTGTGGAATGAGGTGTGGAAGGATGTGTGGAATGAGGTGTGGAATGAGATGTGTAATGATGCGTGGAATGATATGAGGAATGAGGATTGGATGATATTTAGAGTGTTGTGTGGAATGATGTGTGGAATGCTGTGTGGAATGATGTGTGGAATGAGGTCTGGAATGATGTTTGGAATGATGTGTGTAATGATGCGTGGAACATGGTGTGGAATGATGTGTGGAATGATGTGGAATGTGAAGTGGAATGATGTTTGGAATGAAGTGTGGAATGATGTGTGGTATGATGTGTGGAATGAGGTGCGGAATGACGTATGGATTGATGTGTGGACTGATGTGTGGAATGATGTGTGGAATGATGTTTGGAATGTTGTGGAATGTTGTGGAATGATGTATGGAATGATGTTTCGAATGATGGGTGGAATGAGGTGTGGAATGAGGTGTGGAATGAGGTGTGGAATGATGTTTGGAATGATGTGTGGAATGATATTTGGAATGAGGTGTGGAATGAGGTGTGGAATGAGGTGTGGAATGATGTGTGCAATGATGTGTGAAATGCTGTGTTGAATGATGTGTGGAATGATGTATGTAATGATATTTTGAATGATGTGTGGAATGATGCATGGAATATGGTGTGGAATGATGTGTGGAATGATGTGGAATGTGATGTGGAATGACGTTTGGAATGTTGTGTGGAATAATGTGTGGAATGGTATGTGGAATGATGTATTGAATGATGTGTGGAATGAGGTGAGGAATGATATGTGAAATGAAGTGTGGAAAGATGTGTGGAATGATGTGTCGAATGACATCTGGAATGATGTATGGAATGATGTGTGGAATGATGTTTGGAATGATGTGTGGAATGATGCGCTGAATGTTATGTGGAATGTGATGTGGAATAATGTTTGGAATGATGTGTGGAATGATGTGTGGAATGATGTGTGGAATGAGGTGTGGAATGAGGTATGGACTGATGTGTGGAATGATGTGTGCAATGATGTGAGGAATGATGTGTGGAATGAGGGATGTAATGATATGTGGATTGATGTGTGGAATGATGTGTTGAATGTTGAGGAATGATACGTGGAATGTGGTGTGGAATGGTGTGTGGATAGATGTGTGGAATGATGTGTGGAATGAGGTGTTCAATGATGTGTGGAATGAGGGATGGACTTATGTTTGGTTAATGTGTGGAATGATGTGTTGAATGTTGAGGAATGATGCGTGGAATGAGGTGTGGAATGGTGTGCGGAATGAGGTGTGGAATGATATGTGAAATGAGGTGTGGAATAATGTTTGGAATAATGTGTGGAATAATGTGTGGAATGCTGTGTGGAATGAGGTGTGGAATGAAGTGTGGAATGTTGTGAGCAAAGTTGTGTGGAATGCTGTGTGGAATTATGTGTGGAATGATGTGTGGAATGATATGTGGAATGATGTATTGAATGATGTGTGGCATGATGTGTGGAATGAGGTGAGGAATGATGTGTGCAATGAGGTGTGGAATGGTCTGTGGAATGATGTGTGGAATGATGTGTGGAATGATGTGTCAATGATGTCTGGAATGATGTGTGGAATGATGTGCGGAATGTTATGGAATGATGTGTGGAATGAGGTATGGAATGATGTGTCAATGATGTGTGGAATGACGTGTGGAATGATGTGTGGAATGATGTGCGGAATGTTATGGAATGATGTGTGGAATGAGGTATGGAATGATGTGTCAATGATGTGTGGAATGACGTGTGGAATGATGTGTGGAATGATGTGTGGATTGATTTGTGTAATGATGTGTGGAATGTTATGGAATGTTGTGTGGAATGATGTGTGGAATGCTGTGTGGAATGATGTGTGGAATGAGGTGTGGAATGAGGTGTGGAATGAAGTGTGCAATGATGTGTGGAATGCTCTGTGGAATTATGTGTGGAACGATGTGTGGAATGATGTGTGGAATGATATGTGGAATGATGTATTGAATGATGTGTGGAATGATGTGTGGAATGAGGTGTGGAATGATGTGTGGAATGAAGTGTGGATTGATGTGTCGAATGATGTCTCAATGATGTGTGGAATGATGTGTGTAATGATGAGTGGAATGTTATGGGATGATGTGAGGAATGAGGTATGGAATGATGTGTCAATGAATTGTGGAATGATGTGTGGAATGATGTGTGGAATAATGTGTGGAATGATGTGTGGAATGATGTTTGGAATGATGTATGGAATGATGTGTGGAATGATGTGTGGATTGATGTGTGGAATGATGTGTGGAATGTTGTGGAATGATGTGTGGAATGAGGAGTGGAATGATGCGTCATTGATGTGCGGAATGATTTGTGGATTGATGTGTGGAATGATGTGTGGAATGACGTGTGGAATGATGTGTGGATTGATGTGTTGAAAGATTTGTGGAATGATGTGTGGAAAGAGATGTGGAATGATGTGTGGAATGAGGTGTGGAATGATGTGTGGAATGTTGTGTGCAATGATGTGTGGAATGAAGTGTGGAATGAAGCGTGGAATGATGCGTGGAATGATATGTGGAATGATGTGTTGAATGTGTTGTGGAATGAGGTGTGGAATGATGCGTGGAATGATTTGTGGAATGATGTATGGAATGATGTTTCGAATGATATGTGCAAAGATGTTTCGAAAGATGTGTGGAATGAGGTTTGGAATGAGTTGTGGAATGAGGTTCGAATTGATGTGAAGAATGACGTGTGGAATGAGTTGTGGAATGATGTGTGGAATGATGTGTGGAATGAGATGTGAATTATGAGTGGAATGATATGAGGAATGAGGATTGGATGATATTTGGTATGTTGTGTGGAATGATGTGTGGAATGCTGTGTGGAATGATGTGTGGAATGAGGTGTGGAATGAGGTGTGGAATGATGTGTGGAATGATGTCTCAATGATGTGTGGAATGATGAGTGGAATGTTATGGAATGATGTGTGGAATGAGGTATGGAATGATGTGTCAATGATGTGTGGAATGATGTGTGGAATGATGTGTGGAATGATGTTTGGAACAATGTGTGGAATGATGTGTGGAATGATGTTTGGAATGATGTGTGCAATGACGTGTGGAATGATGTGTGGATTGATGTGTGTAATGATGTGTGGAATGTTATGGAATGATGTGTGGAATGAGGAGTGGAATGATGCGTCATTGATGTGTGGAATGATTTGTGGAATGATGTGTGGAATTATATGTGGAGTGAGGTGTGGATTGATGTGTGGAATGATGTGTGGAATGAGGTGTGGAATGATGTGTGGAATGATGTGTTGAATGATGTGTGGAATGATGTTTGGAAAGAGATGTGGAATGATTTGTGGAATGAGGTGTGGAATGATGTGTGGAATCTTGTGTGCAATGATGTGTGGAATGCTGTGTGGAATGCTGTGAGGAATGACGTGTGGAATGCTGTGTGGAATGATGCGTAGAATGATGTATGGAATATGGTGTGGAATGATGCGTTGAATATGGTGTTGAATGTTTTGTGGAATGATGTGGAATTTGACGTGGAATTATTTTTTGAATGACGTGTGGAATGCTGTGTGGAATGATGTGTGGAATGAGGTGAGGAATGATGTGTGGAATGAAGTGTGGAAAGATGTCTGGAATGATGTGTGGATTACATCAAGAATGATGTATGGAATGACGTGTGGAATCATGTTTGGAATGATGTGTGGAATGATGCGTGGAATGTTATGTGGAATGTGATGTGGAATGATGTTTGAAATAATGTGTGGATTGATGTGTGGAATGATGTGTGGAATGATGTGTGGAATGAAGTGTGGAATGAGGTGTGGAATGAGGTATGGACTGATGTGTGGAATGATGTGTGGAATTATGTGTGGAATGAGATGTGGAAAGGTATGTTGAATGAGGTGTTGAATGATGTGTGGAATGATGTGTGGAATGATGTGTGTAATGATGTGTGGAATGATGTGTGGAATGAGACGTGGAATGATGCGTGGAATGATATGTGGAATGAGGAGTGGATGATATTTGGAAAGTTGTGTGGAATGATGTGAGTGAATGATGTGTGGAATGAGCTGTGGAATGAGGTGTGGAATTATGTGTGCAATGTTGTGTGGAATGTTGTGTGGAATGATGTGTGGAATGATGTGTGGAATGGTATATGTAATGATGTATTGAATGATGTGAGAAGTGATGTGAGGAATGATGTGTGGAATGAAGTGTGGAAAGATGTGTGGAATAATGTGTGGAATGATGCGTGGAATGTGATGTGGAATGAGGGATAGAATGATGTGTGGATTAATGTGTGGAATGATGTGTGGAATGATGAGTGGAATGATGTGTGGAATGATGTGTGGGATGATGTGTGGAATGATGTGTGGAATGAGGTGTGGAATGAGGTATGGACTGATGTGTGGAATGTTGTGTGGAATGAGGTGTGGAATGATGTGTGGAATGATGTATGGCATGATGTGTGGAATGATCTGTTGAATGACGTGTGGAATGAGGGATCGAATGATGTGTGGATTGATGTGTGGAATGATATGTTGAATGTTGTCGAATGATATGTGGAATGAGGTGTGGAATGTGGTGTGGAATGATGTGTGGAATGATGTGTGGAATGAGGTGTTCAATGAGGTGTGGAATGAGGGATAGAATGATGTGTGGATTAATGTGTGGAATTATGTGTGGAATGATGTGTGGTGTGATGTGTGGAATGAGGTGTGGAATGAGGTGTGGAATGATATTTGGAATGCTGTGTGGAATGATGTGTGGAATCACGTGTGCAATGAGGTGTGAAATGAGGTGTGGAAGGATGTGTGGAATGATGTGTGGAATGAGATGTGTAATGGTGCGTGGAATTATATGAGGAATGAGGATTGGATGATATTTAGAGTGTTGTGTGGAATGATGTGTGGAATGCTGTGTGGAATGATGTGTGGAATGAGGTGTGGAATGATGTGTGGAATGATGTGTGGAATGATGTGTCGACTAATGTGTGGAATGATGTTTGGAATGATGTGTGGAATGATGCGTGGAACATGGTGTGGAATGATGTGTGGAATGATGTGGAATGTGAAGTGGAATGATGTTTGGAATTAAGTGTGGAATGATGTGTGGTATGATGTGTGGAATGAGGTGCGGAATGACGTATGGATTGATGTGTGGACTGATGTGTGGAATGATGTGTGGAATGATGTGTGGAATGTTGTGGAATGTTGTGGAATGATGTATGGAATGATGTTTCGAATGATGGGTGCAATGAGGTGTGGAATGAGGTGTGGAATGAGGTGTGGAATTATGTTTGGAATGATGTGTGGAATGATCTGTGAAATGATGCGTGGAATGATGCGTGGAATGATATTTGGAATGAGGTGTGGAATGAGGTGTGGAATGAGGTGTGGAATGATGTGTGCAATGATGTGTGCAATGCTGTGTTGAATGATGTGTGGAATGATGTATGTAATGATATTTGGAATGATGTGTGGAATGATGCATGGAATATGGTGTGGAATGATGTGTGGAATGATGTGGAATGTGATGTGGAATGATGTTTGGAATGTTGTGTGGAATAATGTGTGGAATGGTATGTGGAATGATGTATTGAATGATGTGTGGAATGAGGTGAGGAATGATATGTGGAATGAAGTGTGGAAAGATGTGTGGAATGATGTGTCGAATGACATCTGGAATGATTTATGGAATGATGTGTGGAATGATGTTTCGAATGATGTTTGGAATGATGCGTGGAATGTTATGTGGAATGTGATGTGGAATAATGTTTGGAATGATGTGTGGAATGATGTGTGGAATGATGTGTGGAATGAGGTGTGGAATGAGGTATGGACTGATGTGTGGAATGATGTGTGTAATGATGTGAGGAATGATGTGTGGAATGAGGGATGTAATGATATGTGGATTGATGTGTGGAATGATGTGTTGAATGTTGAGGAATGATACGTGGAATGTGGTGTGGAATGGTGTGTGGAATGATGTGTGGAATGATGTGTGGAATGAGGTGTTCAATGATGTGTGGAATGAGGAATGGACTTATGTTTGGTTAATGTGTGGAATGATGTGTTGAATGTTGAGGAATGATGCGTGGAATGAGGTGTGGAATGGTGTGCGGAATGAGGTGTGGAATGATATGTGAAATGAGGTGTGGAATAATGTTTGGAATAATGTGTGGAATAATGTGTGGAATGCTGTGTGGAATGAGGTGTGGAATGAAGTGTGGAATGTTGTGAGCAATGTTGTGTGGAATGCTGTGTGGAATTATGTGTGGAATGATGTGTGGAATGATATGTGGAATGATGTATTGAATGATGTGTGGAATGATGTGTGGAATGAGGTGAGGAATGATGTGTGCAATGAGGTGTGGAATGGTCTGTGGAATGATGTGTGGAATGATGTGTGGAATGATGTGTGGAATGATATGTGGAATGATATATTGAATGATGTGTGGAATGAAGTTTGGAATGATGTGTGCAATGATGTGTGGAATGCTGTGTGGAATTATGTGTGGAATGATGTGTGGTGTGATGTGTGGAATGAGGTGTGGAATGAGGTGTGGAATGATATTTGGAATGCTGTGTGGAATGATGTGTGGAATCACGTGTGGAATGAGGTGTGGAATGAGGTGTGGAAGGATGTGTGGAATGATGTGTGGAATGAGATGTCTAATGATGCGTGGAATTATATGAGGAATGAGGATTGGATGATATTTAGAGTGTTGTGTGGAATGATGTGTGGAATGCTGTGTGGAATGATGTGTGGAATGAGGTGTGGAATGATGTGTGGAATGATGTGTGGGATGATGTGTCGACTAATGTGTGGAATGATGTTTGGAATGATGTGTGGAATGATGCGTGGAACATGGTGTGGAATGATGTGTGGAATGATGTGGAATGTGAAGTGGAATGATGTTTGGAATGAAGTGTGGAATGATGTGTGGTATGATGTGTGGAATGAGGTGCGGAATGACGTATGGATTGATGTGTGGACTGATGTGTGGAATGATGTGTGGAATGATGTGTGGAATGTTGTGGAATGTTGTGGAATGATGTATGGAATGATGTTTCGAATGATGGGTGCAATGAGGTGTGGAATGAGGTGTGGAATGAGGTGTGGAATGATGTTTGGAATGATGTGTGGAATGATCTGTGAAATGATGCGTGGAATGATGCGTGGAATGATATTTGGAATGAGGTGTGGAATGAGGTGTGGAATGAGGTGTGGAATGATGTGTGCAATGATGTGTGAAATGCTGTGTTGAATGATGTGTGGAATGATGTATGTAATGATATTTGGAATGATGTGTGGAATGATGCATGGAATATGGTGTGGAATGATGTGTGGAATGATGTGGAATGTGATGTGGAATGATGTTTGGAATGTTGTGTGGAATAATGTGTGGAATGGTATGTGGAATGATGTACTGAATGATGTGTGGAATGAGGTGAGGAATGATATGTGGAATGAAGTGTGGAAAGATGTGTGGAATGATGTGTCGAATGACATCTGGAATGATTTATGGAATGATGTGTGGAATGATGTTTCGAATGATGTTTGGAATGATGCGTGGAATGTTATGTGGAATGTGATGTGGAATAATGTTTGGAATGATGTGTGGAATGATGTGTGGAATGATGTTTGGAATGAGGTGTGGAATGAGGTATGGACTGATGTGTGGAATGATGTGTGTAATGATGTGAGGAATGATGTGTGGAATGAGGGATGTAATGATATGTGGATTGATGTGTGGAATGATGTGTTGAATGTTGAGGAATGATACGTGGAATGTGGTATGGAATGGTGTGTGGAATGATGTGTGGAATGATGTGTGGAATGAGGTGTTCAATGATGTGTGGAATGAGGAATGGACTTATGTTTGGTTAATGTGTGGAATGATGTGTTGAATGTTGAGGAATGATGCGTGGAATGAGGTGTGGAATGGTGTGCGGAATGAGGTGTGGAATGATATGTGAAATGAGGTGTGGAATAATGTTTGGAATAATGTGTGGAATAATGTGTGGAATGCTGTGTGGAATGAGGTGTGGAATGAAGTGTGGAATGTTGTGAGCAAAGTTGTGTGGAATGCTGTGTGGAATTATGTGTGGAATGATGTGTGGAATGATATGTGGAATGATGTATTGAATGATGTGTGGAATGATGTGTGGAATGAGGTGAGGAATGATGTGTGCAATGAGGTGTGGAATGGTCTGTGGAATGATGTGTGGAATGATGTGTGGAATGATGTGTGGAATGATATGTGGAATGATATATTGAATGATGTGTGGAATGAAGTTTGGAATGATGTGTGCAATGATGTGTGGAATGCTGTGTGGAATTATGTGTGGAATAATGTGTGGAATGATGTGTGGAATGATATGTGGAATGATATATTGAATGATGTGTGGAATGATGAGTGGACTGAGATGAGGAATGATGTGTGAAATGAAGATTGGAATGACGTGTGCAATGATGTGTCTAATAATTTCTGGAAAGATGTGTGGAATGATGTGTGGAATGATGTGTCAATGATGTGTGGAATGATGTGTGGAATGATGTGCGGAATGTTATGGAATGATGTGTGGAATGAGGTATGGAATGATGTGTCAATGATGTGTGGAATGACGTGTGGAATGATGTGTGGAATGATGTTTGGAATGATGTGTGGAATGATGTGTGGAATGATGTCTGGATTGATTTGTGTAATGATGTGTGGAATGTTATGGAATGATGTGTGGAATGAGGTGTGGAATGATGTGTCAAATATGTGTGGAATGATTTGTGGAATTATGTTTGGAATGATTTGTGGAATGAGGTGTGGAATGTTTTGTGGAATGATGTGTGGAATGAGGTGTGGAATGATGTGTGGAATGATGTGTCGAATGATGTGTGGAAAGACGTGTGGAATGATATATGGAAAGAGGTGTGGAATGAGGTGTGGAATGATGTGTGGAATGATGCGTGGAATGATATGTGGATTGAGGTGTGGAATGAGGTGTGCAATGATGTGTGGAATGATGTGTGAAATGCTGTTTGGAATGATGTGTGGAATGATATGTGGAATGATTTGTGGAATGATGTTTGGAATGATGTGTGGAATGATGCGTGGAACATGGTGTGGAATGATGTGTGGAATGATGTGGAATGTGAAGTGGAATGATGTTTGGAATGAAGTGTGGAATGATGTGTGGTATGATGTGTGGAATGTTGTGGAATGTTGAGGAATGATGTATGGAATGATATTTCGAATGATGGGTGGATTGAGGTGTGGAATGAGGTGTGGAATGAGGTGTGGAATGATGTTTGGAATGATGTGTGGAATGATCTGTGAAATGATGCGTGGAACGATGCGTGGAATGATATTTGGAATGAGGTGTGGAATGAGGTGTGGAATGAGGTGTGGAATGATGTGTGCAATGATGTGTGAAATGCTGTGTGGAATGATGTGTGGAATGTTGTATGTAATGATATTTGGAATGATGTGTGGAATGATGCATGGAATATGGTGTGGAATGATGTGTGGAATGAATTGAATGTGATGTGGAATGATGTTTGGAATGTTGTGTGGAATGATGTGTGGAATGGTATGTGGAATGATGTATTGAATGATGTGTGGAATGAGGTGAGGAATGATATGTGGAATGAAGTGTTGGAAAGATGTGTGGAATGATGTGTCGAATGACATCTGGAATGATGTATGGAATGATGTGTGGAATGATGTTTGGAATGATGTGTGGAATGATGCGTGGAATGTTATGTGTAATGTGATGTGGAATAATGTTTGGAATGATGTGTGGAATGATGTGTGGAATGATGTGTGGAATGAGGTGTGGAATGAGGTATGGACTGATGTGTGGAATTATGTGTGTAATGATGTGTGGAATGAGGTGTGGAATGGTGTGTGGAATGATGCGTGGAATGAGTTGTTCAACGACGTGTGGAATGAGGGATGTAATGATATGTGGATTGATGTGTGGAATGATGTGTTGAATGTTGAGGAATGATACGTGGAATGTGGTGTGGAATGGTGTGTGGAATGATGTGTGCAATGATGTGTGGAATGAGGTGTTCAATGATGTGTGGAATGAGGGATGGACTTATGTTTGGTTAATGTGTGGAATGATGTGTTGAATGTTGAGGAATGATACGTGGAATGAGGTGTGGAATATGTGCGGAATGAAGTTTGGAATGATATGTGAAATGAGGTGTGGAATAATGTTTGGAATAATGTGTGGAATAATGTGTGGAATGCTGTGTGGAATGAGGTGTGAAATGAAGTGTGGAATGATGTGAGCAAAGTTGTGTGGAATGCTGTGTGGAATTATGTGTGGAATGATGTGTGGAATGATATGTGAAATGATGTATTGAATGATATGTGGAATGATGTGTGGAATGAAGTGAGGAATGGTGTGTGCAATGATGTGTGGAATGAGGTGTTCAATGATGTGTGGAATGAGGGATGGACTTATGTTTGGTTAATGTGTGGAATGATGTGTTGAATGTTGAGGAATGATACGTGGAATGAGGTGTGGAATATGTGCGGAATGAAGTTTGGAATGATATGTGAAATGAGGTGTGGAATAATGTTTGGAATAATGTGTGGAATAATGTGTGGAATGCTGTGTGGAATGAGGTGTGAAATGAAGTGTGGAATGATGTGAGCAAAGTTGTGTGGAATGCTGTGTGGAATTATGTGTGGAATGATGTGTGGAATGATATGTGAAATGATGTATTGAATGATATGTGGAATGATGTGTGGAATGAAGTGAGGAATGGTGTGTGCAATGAGGTGTGGAATGATGTGTGGAATGCTATGTGGAATGATGTATTGAATGATGTGTGGAAAGATGTGTGGAATGATGTGTGGAAAGATGTGTGGAATGATGCGTGGAAAGAGATGTGGAATGATGTGTGGAATGAGGTGTGGAATGATGTGTGGAATGTTGAGTGCAATGATGTTTGGAATGCTGTGTGGACTGATGTGTGGAAAGCTGTGTGGAATGATGTGTGGAATGATGTATGGAATGACGTGCGGAATGAGGTGTGGAATGAGGTGTGGAATGAGGTGTGGAATGATGTTTGGAATGATGTGTGAAATGCTGTGTGGAAAGATGTGTGGAATGATGTATGTAATGATATTTGGAATGATGTGTGGAATGATGCATGGAATATGGTGTGGAATGATGCGTGGAATGTTATGTGGAATGTGATGTGGAATGATGTTAGGAATGTTGTGTGTAATGATGTGTGGAATGACATCTGGAATGATGTATGGAATGATGTGTGTAATGCTGTGTGGAATAACGCGTGGAATTACATGTGGAATGATGTGTGGAATGATGTTTGGAATGAGGTGTGGAATGAGGTGTGGAATGATGTGTGGAATGAGGTGTGGAATGAGGTATGGACTGATGTGTGGAATGATTTGTGTAATGATGTGTGGAATGAGGTGTGGAATGGGGTGTGCAATGATGTGTGGAATGATGTGTGGAATGAGGTGTTCAATGAGGTGTGGAATGAGGGATCTAATTATGTTTGGTTAATGTGTGGAATGATGTGTTGAATGTTGTGGAATGATACGTGGAATGAGGTGTGGAATGGTGTGTGGAATGAGGTGTGGAATGATATGTGAAATGAGGTGTGGAATAATGTTTGGAATAATGTGTGGAATAATGTGTGGAATGCTGTGTGGAATGAGGTGTGGAATGAAGTGTGGAATGATGTGAGCAAAGTTGTGTGGAATGCTGTGTGGAATTATGTGTGGAATGATGTGTGGAATGATATGTGGAATGATGTGTGGAATGATGTGTGGAATGAGGTGAGGAATGATGTGTGCAATGATGTGTCGAATAAAATCTGGAATGATGTGTGGAATGATGTGTGGACTGATGATTGGAATGATGTGTGGAATGATGTGTAGAATGAGGTGTGGAACAAGGTGTGCAATGAGGTGTGGAATGGTGTGTGGAATGATGTGTGGCATGATGCGTGCAATTAGTTGTTCATGACGTGTGCGATGAGGGATGGAATGCCGAGTGGATTGATGTGTGGAATGATGTGTTGAATGTTGTGGAATGATATGTGGAATGAGGTGTGGAATGGGTTGTGGAATGATGTGTGGAATGATGTGTGGAATGTTGTGGAATGATACGTGGAATGAGGTGTGAAATGGTGTTTGGAATGATGTTTGGAATGATATGTGCAATGATGTGTGGAATGAGGTATGGAATGAGCGTGGAATGAGCGATGGTATGATGTGTGGAATAATGTGTGGAATGATGCGTGGAATGATATGTGGAATGAGATGGGGAATGATGTTTGGAATAATGTGTGGAATTATGTGTCGAATGAGGTGTGGAATGGAGAGGGCAATGATGTGTGGAATGATGTGTGGAATGAGGTGTGGAATGAGGTGTGTAATGTGATGTGAATTGTTGTGAAGAATGATGTCTGTAATGCTGTGTGGAATGACGCGTGGAATTACGTGTAGAATGATGTGTGGAATGAGACGTGGAATGATGCGTGGAATGATATTTGGAATGCTGTGTGCAATGATGTGTGCAATGATGTGTGGAATGCTGTGTGGAATTATGTGTGGAATGATATGTGGAATGATGTGTGGAATGATATGTGGAATGATATATTGAATGATGTGTGGAATGATGAGTGGAATGAGGTGAGGAATGATGTGTGAAATGAAGTATGGAATGATGTGTGCAATGTTGTGTCTCATAATTTCTGGAATGATGTGTGGAATGATGTGTGGAATGATGTGTCAATGATGTGTGGAATGATGTGTGGAATGATGTGTGGAATGTTATGGACTGATGTGTGGAATGATGTGTGGAATGATGTGTGGAATGTTGAGGAATGTTGTGGAATGATGTGTGGAATGATGTGTGGAATGATGGGTGGAATGAGGTGTGGAATGAGGTGTGGAATGATGGATGTAATGATGTTTGGAATGATGTTTGGAATGATGTGTGGAATGATGTGTGGAATGATGTGTGGAATGACGCGTTAAATGATATTTGGAATGATGTGTGGAATGATGTGTGGAATGATGTGTGGTCTGATGTGTGGAATGATGTGTGGAATGATGTGTGGAATGAAGTGTGGAATGAGGTGTGGAATGAGGTATGGAATGATATGTGGAATGAGGTGTTGAATGATGTGTGGACTGATATGTCGAATGATGTGAGGAATGATGTGTGAAATGATGTGTGGAATGATGTGTGGAATGATGTGTGGACTGCTGTGTGGAATGATGTGTGGAATGATGTGTGGAATGATGTGTGGAATGAGATGTGGAATGAGGAGTGGAATGATGCGTGGGAAGATGTGTGGAATGATGTGGAATGATGTGTAGAATGATGTGTGGAATGATGTGTGGAATGATGTGTGGAATGATGTAAGGAATGACGAGTAGATTGAAATGTGGAATGGTGTATGGAATGCAGTGTGGAATGATGTGCGGAATGAAGTTTGAAAGGATGTGTGGAATGATGTGTGGAATGTTGTGTGGAAAGATGTGTGGAATGATGTGTGGAACGAGGTGTGGAATGAGGTGTGGAATGATGTGTGGAATGATGTCGGAATGAGATGTGGAATGATGCGTTGAATGATGTGTGGAATGATGTGTGGAATGATGTATTGAATGATGTGTGGAATGATGTATGGAACGAGGTGTGGAATGAGGTGTGGAATGATGTTTCGAATGATTTGTGGAATGATGTGTGGAATGATGTGTGGAATGAAGTATTGGATGATGTGTGGAATATGTGTCGAATGAAATCTGGAATGATGTGTGGAATGATGTGTGGAATGATGTGTGGAATGATGTTTGGAAGGATGTGTGGAATGATGTGAGGAATGATGTGTGGATTGATGTTTGTAATGATGTGTGGAATTTTATGGAATGATGTGTGGAATGAGGTATGGAATGGTGTGTCAAAGATGTGTGAAATGATGTGTGGAATGATTTGTGGAATGATGTGTGGAATGATGTGTGGATTGATGTGTGTAATGATGTGTGGAATGTTATGGAATGATGTGTTGAATGAGGTGTGGAATGATGTGTCAATGATTTGTGGAATAATGTGTGGAATGATGTGTGGAATGATTTGTTGAATGAGGTTTGGAATGATGTGTGGAATGACGTGTGGAATGAGGTGTGGAATGATGTTTGGGATGTTGTGTGCAATGATGTGTGGAATGCTGTGTGGAATGATGTGTGGAATCCTGTGTGGAATTATGTGTGGAATGATGTGTGGAATGCCGTGTGGAATGATGTGTGGAATGATGTGTAGAATGATGTGTGGAATGATATGTGGAATGAATTATTGAATGATGTGCTGAATGATGTGTGGAATGGTGTGTGGAATGTGGTGAGAAATCATGTGTGAAATGAAGTCTGGAATGATTTGTAGAATGTTATGTGGAATGCGGTGTGGAATGATGTTTGGAATGATGTTTGGAATGATGTGTGGAATGAGGTGAGGAATGATGTGTGGAATGTTATGTGGAATGAGGTGCGGAAAGATGTTTGGAGTGATGTTTGAAATGATGTGTGGAATGATGTGTGGAATGATTTGTGGAATTATGTGTGGAATGAGGTGTGGAATGAGGTGTAGAATGAGGTGTGGAATGAGGTATGGACTGATATGAGGAATGGGGTGTGGAATGATGTGTGGAATGATGTGTGGGTTGAGGATTTCAATATGGTGTGGAATGAGGGAGGAATGAAGTGCGGATTGATGTGTGGAATTACGTGTTGAATCTTGTGGAATGATACGTGGAATGAGGTGTGGAATGGTGTGTGGAATGATGTGTGGAATGATATGTGCAATGATGTATGCAATGATGTGTGGAATGGGGTGTGGAATGAGGTGTAGAATGAGGGATGGACTGATGTGTGGAATGATATGTGGAATGATATTTGGAATGATGTGTGGAATGATGTGTGGAATGATGCGTGGAATGATATGTGGAATGAGGTGTGGAATGATGTTTGGAATAATGTGTGGAATGATGTGTGGAATATTGTGTGGAATGATGTGTGGAATGATGTGTTGAATGATTTGTGGAATGAGGTGTGAAATGATGCATGGAATGATGAATGGAATGAGGTGTTTAAATGACATGTGGAATGATTTGTGGAATGATGTATGGAATGAAGTTTGGAATGATGTGTGCAATGATGTGTGAAATGATGTGTGGAATGAGGTGTTGAATGACGTGTGGAATGAGGTGTGGAATGAGGTGTGAATTGATGTGAAGAATGATGTGTGTAATGCTGTGTGGAATGACGCGTGGAATTACGTGTGGAATGATGTGTGGAATGAGGTGTGGAATGAGGTGTGGAATGATATTTGGAATGCTGTGTGGAATGATGTGTGGAATGATGTGTGGCATGACGTGTGGAATGAGGTGTGGAATGATGTGTGGAATGATTTGTTGAATGTTGTGGAATGATTTGTGGAATGAGGTGTGGAATGGGGTGTGGAATGATGTGCGGAATGATGTGTGGAATGAGGTTTTCAATGAGGTGTGGAATGAGGGATGGAATGAAGTGTGGATTGATGTGTGGAATGATGTGTGGAATGATGTGTGGAATGATGTGTGGAATGAAGTGTGGAATGAGGTGTGGAATGAGGTATGGAATGATATGTGGAATGAGGTGTTGAATGATGTGTGGACTGATATGTCGAATGATGTGAGGAATGATGTGTGAAATGATGTGTGGAATGATGTGTGGAATGATGTGTGGACTGCTGTGTGGAATGATGTGTGGAATGATGTGTGGAATGATGTGTGGAATGAGATGTGGCATGAGGAGTGGAATGATGCGTGGGAAGATGTGTGGAATGATGTGGAATGATGTGTAGAATGATGTGTGGAATGATGTGTGGAATGATGTGTGGAATGATGTAAGGAATGACGAGTAGATTGAAATGTGCAATGGTGTATGGAATGCAGTGTGGAATGATGTGCGGAATGAAGTTTGAAAGGATGTGTGGAATGATGTGTGGAATGTTGTGTGGAAAGATGTGTGGAATGATGTGTGGAACGAGGTGTGGAATGAGGTGTGGAATGATGTGTGGAATGATGTCGGAATGAGATGTGGAATGATGCGTTGAATGATGTGTGGAATGATGTGTGGAATGATGTATTGAATGATGTGTGGAATGATGTATGGAACGAGGTGTGGAATGAGGTGTGGAATGATGTTTCGAATGATTTGTGGAATGATGTGTGGAATGATGTGTGGAATGAAGTATTGGATGATGTGTGGAATATGTGTCGAATGAAATCTGGAATGATGTGTGGAATGATGTGTGGAATGATGTGTGGAATGATGTTTGGAAGGATGTGTGGAATGATGTGAGGAATGATGTGTGGATTGATGTTTGTAATGATGTGTGGAATTTTATGGAATGATGTGTGGAATGAGGTATGGAATGGTGTGTCAAAGATGTGTGAATTGATGTGTGGAATGATTTGTGGAATGATGTGTGGAATAATGTGTGGAATGATGTGTGGAATGATGTTTGGAATGATGTGTGGAATGATGTGTGGATTGATGTGTGTAATGATGTGTGGAATGTTATGGAATGATGTGTTGAATGAGGTGTGGAATGATGTGTCAATGATTTGTGGAATAACGTGTGGAATGATGTGTGGAATGATTTGTTGAATGAGGTTTGGAATGATGTGTGGAATGACGTGTGGAATGAGGTGTGGAATGATGTTTGGGATGTTGTGTGCAATGATGTGTGGAATGCTGTGTGGAATGATGTGTGGAATCCTGTGTGGAATTATGTGTGGAATGATGTGTGGAATGCCGTGTGGAATGATGTGTGGAATGATGTGTAGAATGATGTGTGGAATGATATGTGGAATGAATTATTGAATGATGTGCTGAATGATGTGTGGAATGGTGTGTGGAATGTGGTGAGAAATCATGTGTGAAATGAAGTCTGGAATGATTTGTAGAATGTTATGTGGAATGCTGTATGGAATGACGCGTGGAATTACGTGTGGAATGATGTGTGGAATGAGGTGTGGAATGAGGTGTGGAATGATATTTGGAATGCTGTGTGGAATGATGTGTGGAATGATGTGTGGCATGACGTGTGGAATGAGGTGTGGAATGATGTGTGGAATGATTTGTTGAATGTTGTGGAATGATTTGTGGAATGAGGTGTGGAATGGGGTGTGGACTGATGTGCGGAATGATGTGTAGAATGAGGTTTTCAATGAGGTGTGGAATGAGGGATGGAATGAAGTGTGGATTGATGTGTGGAATGATGTGTGGAATGATGTGTGGAATGATGTGTGGAATGAAGTGTGGAATGAGGTGTGGAATGAGGTATGGAATGATATGTGGAATGAGGTGTTGAATGATGTGTGGACTGATATGTCGAATGATGTGAGGAATGATGTGTGAAATGATGTGTGGAAAGATGTGTGGAATGATGTGTGGACTGCTGTGTGGAATGATGTGTGGAATGATGTGTGGAATGATGTGTGGAATGAGATGTGGAATGAGGAGTGGAATGATGCGTGGGAAGATGTGTGGAATGATGTGGAATGATGTGTAGAATGATGTGTGGAATGATGTGTGGAATGATGTGTGGAATGATGTAAGGAATGACGAGTAGATTGAAATGTGGAATGGTGTATGGAATGCAGTGTGGAATGATGTGCGGAATCAAGTTTGAAAGGATGTGTGGAATGATGTGTGGAATGTTGTGTGGAAAGATGTGTGGAATGATGTGTGGAACGAGGTGTGGAATGAGGTGTGGAATGATGTGTGGAATGATGTCGGAATGAGATGTGGAATGATGCGTTGAATGATGTGTGGAATGATGTGTGGAATGATGTATTGAATGATGTGTGGAATGATGTATGGAACGAGGTGTGGAATGAGGTGTGGAATGATGTTTCGAATGATTTGTGGAATGATGTGTGGAATGATGTGTGGAATGAAGTATTGGATGATGTGTGGAATATGTGTCGAATGAAATCTGGAATGATGTGTGGAATGATGAGTGGAATGATGTGTGGAATGATGTTTGGAAGGATGTGTGGAATGATGTGAGGAATGATGTGTGGATTGATGTTTGTAATGATGTGTGGAATTTTATGGAATGATGTGTGGAATGAGGTATGGAATGGTGTGTCAAAGATGTGTGAAATAATGTGTGGAATGATTTGTGGAATGATGTGTGGAATAATGTGTGGAATGATTTGTTGAATGAGGTTTGGAATGATGTGTGGAATGAGGTGTGGAATGAGGTGTGGAATGATGTTTGGGATGTTGTGTGCAATGATGTGTGGAATGATGTGTGGAATGATGTGTGGAATCCTGTGTGGAATTATGTGTGGAATGATGTGTGGAATGCCGTGTGGAATGATGTGTGGAATGATGTGTAGAATGATGTGTGGAATGATATGTGGAATGAATTATTGAATGATGTGCTGAATGATGTGTGGAATGGTGTGTGGAATGTGGTGAGAAATCATGTGTGAAATGAAGTCTGGAATGATTTGTAGAATGTTATGTGGAATGCGGTGTGGAATGATGTTTGGAATGATGTTTGGAATGATGTGTGGAATGAGGTGAGGAATAATGTGTGGAATGTTATGTGGAATGAGGTGCGGAAAGATGTTTGGAGTGATGTTTGAAATGATGTGTGGAATGATGTGTGGAATGATGTGTGGATTGATGTGTGGAATGAGGTGTGGAATGTGGTTTGTAATGAGGTATGGACTGATGAGTGGAATGAAGTGTGAACTGATGAGTGGAATGTTGTGGAATGTTGTGGAATTATGTGTGGAATGATGTGTGGAATGTTGGGTGGATGAGGTGTGGAATGAGATGTGGAATGATGTGTGGAATGATGTTTGGTATGATGTATGGAATGATGTGTGGAATGATGCGTGGAATGATATGTGGAATGAGGTGTGGAATGGTGTGTGGAATGACATGTGGAATGATATGTGCAATGATGTACGCAATGATGTGTGGAATGAGATGTGGAATGAGGTGTGGAATGAGGGATGGTATGAAGTGTCGAATGATGTGTGGAAAGATATGTGGAATGATGTGTGGAATGATGTGTGGAATGATGCGTGGAATGATATGTGGAATGAGGTGTGGAATGATGTTTGGAATAATGTGTGGAATGATGTGTGGAATGAGGTGTGGAATGAGTTGTGGAATGAGGTTGTGGAATGATGCGTGGAATGATGTGTGGAATCCTGTGTGGAATTATGTGTGGAATGATGTGTGGAATGCCGTGTGGAATGATGTGTGGAATGATGTGTCGAATGATGTGTGGAATGAAATGTGGAATGAATTATTGAATGATGTGCTGAATGATGTGTGGAATGGTGTGTGGAATGTGGTGAGAAATCATGTGTGAAATGAAGTCTGGAATGATTTGTAGAATGTTATGTGGAATGCGGTGTGGAATGATGTTTGGAATGATGTTTGGAATGATGTGTGGAATGAGGTGAGGAATGATGTGTGGAATGTTATGTGGAATGAGGTGCGGAAAGATGTTTGGAGTGATGTTTGAAATGATGTGTGGAATGATGTGTGGAATGATGTGTGGATTGATGTGTGGAATGAGGTGTGGAATGTGGTTTGTAATGAGGTATGGACTGATGAGTGGAATGAAGTGTGAACTGATGAGTGGAATGTTGTGGAATGTTGTGGAATGATGTGTGGAATGATGTGTGGAATGTTGGGTGGATGAGGTGTGGAATGAGATGTGGAATGATGTGTGGAATGATGTTTGGTATGATGTATGGAATGATGTGTGGAATGATGCGTGGAATGATATGTGGAATGAGGTGTGGAATGGTGTGTGGAATGACATGTGGAATGATATGTGCAATGATGTACGCAATGATGTGTGGAATGAGATGTGGAATGAGGTGTGGAATGAGGGATGGTATGAAGTGTCGAATGATGTGTGGAATGATATGTGGAATGATGTGTGGAATGATGTGTGGAATGATGCGTGGAATGATATGTGGAATGAGGTGTGGAATGATGTTTGGAATAATGTGTGGAATGATGTGTGGAATGAGGTGTGGAATGAGTTGTGGAATGAGGTTGTGGAATGATGCGTGGAATGATGAGTGGAATGAGGTGTTTAAATGACGTGTGGAATGGTTTGTGGAATGATGTTTGGAATGATGTTTGGAATGGAGTGTGCAATGATGTGTGGAATGATGTGTGGAATGAGGTGTGGAATGAGGTGTGTAATGTGATGTGAATTGATGTGAAGAATGATATGTGTAATGCTGTGTGGAATGACGCGTGGAATTACGTGTGGAATGATGTGTGGAATGACGTGTGGAATGAGGTGTGGAATGAGATGTGGAATGAGGTGTGGAATGATGTGTGCAATGATGTGTGCAATGATGTGTGGAATGCTGTGTGGAATTATGTGTGGATAGATATGTGGAATGATGTGTGGAATGATATGTGCGATGATATGTTGAATGATGTGTGGAATGATGAGTGGAATGAGGTGAGGAATGATGTGTGGTAATCAAGTTTGAAATGATGTGTGCAATGATGCGTCTAATAATTTCTGGAATGATGTGTGGAATGATGTGTGGAATGATTTGTGGAATGGTGTGTGGAATGATGTGTGGAATGTTGTGGAATGATGTGTGGAATGAGGTGTGGAATGATGTGTGGAATGATGTGTGGAATGATGTGTCAATGATGTGTGGAATGATGTGTGGAATGATGTGTGGAATGTTATGGAATGATGTGTGGAATGCTGTGTGGAATGACGCGTGGAATTACGTGTGGAATGATGTGTTGAATGAGGTGTGGAATGAGGTATGGAATGATATTTGGAATGCTGTGTAGAATGATGTGAATATGATGTGTGGAATGACGTGTGGAATGAGGTGTGGAATGATGTGTGGAATGAAGTGTGGAATGAGATGTGGAATAATGCGTGTAATGATATGAGGAATGAGGATTGGATGATATTTGGAATGTTGTGTAGAATGATGTGTGGAATGCTGTGTGGAATGATATGTGGAATGAGGTTTGGAATGAGGTGTGGAATGATGTGTGCAATGATGTGTGGAATGATGTTTGGAATGCGGTGCGGAATGATGTCTGCAATGATGTATGGAATGCCGTGTGGAATGATGTGTGGAATGATGTGTGGAATGAGGTGTGGAATGAGGTGAGGAATAATGTATGGAATGTTATGTGGAATGAGGTGTGGAATGATGTTTGGAGTGATGTTTGGAATGATGCGTGGAATGATGTATGAAATGAGATGTGGAATGAGGTTTGGAATCAGGTATGGACTGATTGATGTTTGTAATGATGTGTGGAATTTTATGGAATGACGGGCGGAATGATGTGTGGAATGATGTGTGGGATGTTGTGTGCAATGATGTGTGGAATCCTGTGTGGAATGATGTGTGGAATGATGTGTGGAATGCCGTGTGGAATGATGTGTGGAATGATGTGTGGAATGATGTGTTGAATGATGTGTGGAAAGATGTGTGGAATGATGTGTGGAAAGAGATGTGGAATGATGTGTGGAATGAGTTGTGGAATGATGTGTGGAATGATGCGTGGAATGATATATGGAATGAGGTGTGGAATGACGTGTGGAATGATGTTTGGAATGATGTGTGGATTGATGTGTGGCATGATGTGTGGATTGATGTGTGTAATGAAATGTGGAATGAAATGTGGAATGTTGAATTGAATGATTTGTGGAATGATTTGTGGAATGATGTTTGAGATGATGTTTGGAATAATGTGTGGAATGATGTATTGAATGATGTGTGGAATGATGTGTCGAATGTAATCTGGAATGATGTGTGGAATGATGTGTGTAATGATGTGTGGCATGATGTTTGGAATAATGTGTGGAATGCTGTGTGGAATGATGTGTGGATTGATGTGTGTAATGATTTGTGGAATGTTATGAAATGATCTCTGGAATGAGGTATGGAATGATGTGTCAAAGATGTGTGGAATGATGTGTGGAATGATGTGTGGAATGAGGTGTGGAATGATGTGTGAAAAGAGATGTGGAATGAGGTGTGGAATGAGGTGTGGAATGACGTACAATGTTGTGTGCAATGATGTGTGGAATGCTGTGTGGAATGATGTGTGGAATGCTGTGTGGAATGATGTGTGGAATAATGTATGGAATAACGTGCGGAATGATGTGTGGAATATTGTGTAGAATGATATTGGAATGAGGTGTGGAATGATATTTGGAATGCTGTGTGGAATGATATGTGCAATGATGTGTGGAATGATGAGTGGAATGCGTTGTGGAATGATATGTGGAATGATGTGTGGAATGCTTGTGGAATGATGTGTGGAACGATGTGTGGAATGATATGTGGAATGAGGTGTGGAATGATGTGTGGAATGAAGTGTGGAATGATGTTTGGAATGATGTTTGGAATGATGTGTGGAATGAGGTGTGGAATGATGTGTGGAATGATGTGTGGAATGATGTGTGGAATGATGTGTGGAATGATGGGTGGAATGAGTTGTGGAATGAGGTGTCGATTGAGGTGTGGAATGAGGTGTGGAATGAGGTGCGGAATGATGGATGTAATGATGTTTGGAATGATGTGTGGAATGATGCGTGGAATATGGTGCAGAATGGTGTGGAATGTGATGTGGAATGATGTTAGGAATGATGTGTGGAATGATGTGTGGAATGAGGTGAGGAATGAGGTATGGACTGATGTGTGGAATGATGTGTGAAATGGTATGTGGAATGATGTATTGAATGATGTGTGGAATGAGGTGAGGAATGATGTGTGGAATGAAGTGTGGAAAGATGCGTGGAATGATGTGTCGAATGACATCTGGAATGATGTATGGAATGACGTGTGGAATGATGTATGGAATGATGTGTGGAATGATGCGTGGAATGTTATGTGGAATGTGATGTAGAATGATGATTGGAATGATGTATGGAATTATGTGTGGAATGATGCGTGGAATTATGTGTGGAATGAGGTGTGGAATGAGGTGTGCAATGAGGTGTGGAATGAGGTATGGACTGATGTGAGGAATGATGTGTGGAATGATGTCAGGAATGATGTGTGGAATGATGTGTGGCATGATGTGTGGAATGAGTTGTTCAATGACGTGTGGAATGAGGGATGGAATGATGTGTGGATTGATGTGTGGAATGATTTGTTGAATGTTGTGGAATGATTTGTGGAATGAGGTGAGGAATGGGGTGTGGAATGATGTGCGGAATGATGTGTGGAATGAGGTTTTCAATGAGGTGTGGAATGAGGGATGGAATGAAATGTGGATTGATGTGTGGTCTGATGTGTGGCATGATGTGTGGAATGATGTGTGGAATGAAGTGTGGAATGAGGTGTGGAATGAGGTATGGAATGATATGTGGAATGAGGTGTTGAATGATGTGTGGACTGATATGTCGAATGATGTGAGGAATGATGTGTGAAATGATGTGTGGAATGATGTGTGGAATGATGTGTGGACTGCTGTGTGGAATGATGTGTGGAATGATGTGTGGAATGATGTGTGGAATGAGATGTGGAATGAGGAGTGGAATGATGCGTGGGAAGATGTGTGGAATGATGTGGAATGATGTGTAGAATGATGTGTGGAATGATGTGTGGAATGATGTGTGGAATGATGTAAGGAATGACGAGTAGATTGAAATGTGGAATGGTGTATGGAATGCAGTGTGGAATGATGTGCGGAATGAAGTTTGAAAGGATGTGTGGAATGATGTGTGGAATGTTGTGTGGAAAGATGTGTGGAATGATGTGTGGAACGAGGTGTGGAATGAGGTGTGGAATGATGTGTGGAATGATGTCGGAATGAGATGTGGAATGATGCGTTGAATGATGTGTGGAATGATGTGTGGAATGATGTATTGAATGATGTGTGCAATGATATGTGCAATGATGTATGCAATGATGTGTGGAATGAGGTGTGGAATGAGGTGTAGAATGAGGGACGGACTGATGTGTGGAATGATATGTGGAATGATGCGTGGAATGATATGTGGAATGAGGTGTGGAATGATGTTTGGAATAATGTGTGCAATGATGTGTGGAATAATGTGTGGATTGATGTGTGGAATTATGTGTGGAATGATGTGTGGAATTTTGTGTGGAATGATGTTTGGAATGATGTGTGAACTGTTGTGGAATGATGTGTGGAATGAGGTGTGGAATGATGTGTGGAATGATGTGTGGAATCATGTGTGGAATGATGTGTGGAATGGTGTGTGGAATGGGGTGTGGAATGATGTGCGGAATGATGTGTGGAATGATGTATTGAATGATATGTGGAATGATGTGTCGAACGAGGTGTGGAATGACGTGTGGAATGATGTTTGGAATGATGTGTGGCATGATGTGTGGATTGATGTGTGTAATGAAATGTGGAATGATATGTGGAATGGTGAATTGAATGATTTGTGGAATGATGTGTGGAATGATATTTGGGATGATGTGTGGAATGACGTGTGGAATGAGGTGTGGAATGATGTGTGGAATGAAGTGTGGAATGAGATGTGGAATGATGCTTGTAATGATATGAGGAAAGAGGATTGGATGATATTTGGAATGTTGTGTAGAATGATGTGTGGAATGCTGTGTGGAATGATGTGTGGAATGTGGTTTGGAATGAGGTGTGGAATGATGTGTGCAATGATGTGTGGAATGATGTGTGGAATGCGGTGCGGAATGATGTGTGGAATGATGTGTGGAATGCCGTGTGGAATGATGTGTGGAATGATGTGTGGAAAGATGTGTGGAATGATATGTGGAATGATGTATTGAATGATGTATTGAATGATGTGTGGAATGATGTGTGGAATGAGGTGAGGAATGATGTGTGGAATGTTATGTGGAATGAGGTGTGGAATGATGTTTGGAGTGGTTTTTGGATTGATGTGTGGAATGATGTGTGGAATGATGTGTGGAATGATGTGTGAAATGAGGTGTGGAATGAGGTTTGGAATCAGGTATGGACTGATGTGTGGAATGGTGTGTGGAATGATGTGTGGAATGATGGGTGGAATGAGGTATGGAATGAGATGTGGAATGAGGTGTGGAATGAAGTTTGGAATGATGTGTGGAATGATGTGTGGAATGATGCGTGGAATCATATGTGGAATGAGGTGTGGAATGAGATGTGGAATGATGTTTGAAATGATGAGTGGAATGATGTATTGAATGATATGTGGAATGATGTGTCGAACGAGGTGTGGAATGACGTGTGGAATGATGTTTGGAATGATGTGTGGCATGATGTGTGGAATGATGTGTGGAATGATGTCTTGATTGATGTGTGGAATGATGTTTCGAATGAAATCTGGAATGATGTGTGTAATGATGTGTGGCATGATGTTAGGAATGATGTGTGGAATGCTGTGTGGAATGATGTGTGGATTGATGTGTGTAATGATGTGTGGAATGTTATGGAATGATCTCTGGAATGAGGTATGGAATGATATGTCAAAGATGTGTGGAATAATGTGTGTAATGATGTGTGGAATGTTTTAGAATGATGTGTGGAATGAGGTGTGGAATGATGTTTCAATAAAGCGTGGAATGCTTTGTGGAATGATGTGTGGAATGTTTATTGGAATGATTTGTGGAAAGAGGTGTGGAATGATGTGTGGAATGATGTGTGGAATGAGGTGTGGAATGATGTGTGGAAAGAGATGTGGAATGATGTGTGGAATGAGGTGTGGAATGATGTGTGGAATGATGTGTTGAATGGGTTGTGGAAGGAGGTGTGAAATGAGGCGTGGAATGATGAATGGAATGAGGTGTTTAAATGACTTGTGGAATGATTTGTGGAATGAGGTGTGGAATGAGGTGTGGAATGAGGTGTGGAATGAGGTGTGGAATGAGGTGTGAATTGATGTGAAGAATGATGTGTGTAATGCTGTGTGGATTGACGCGTGGAATTACGTGTGGAATGATGTGTGGAATGAGGTGTGGAATGAGGTGTGGAATGATATTTGGAATGCTGTGTGGAATGATGTGTGGAATGATCTGTGGAATGACGTTTGGAATGAGGTGTGGAATGATGTGTGGAATGATGTGTGGAATGAGATGTGGAATGATGCGTGGAATGATGTGTGGATTGATGTGTGGAATGATGTGTGAAATGTTGTGGAATGATATGTGGAATGAGGTGTGGAATGATGTGTGGAATGATGTGTGGAATGATGTGTGGAATGATGTGTGGAATCATGTGTGGAATGATGTGTGGATTGATGTGTGGAATTATGTGTGGAATGATGTGTGGAATTTTGTGTGGAATGATGTTTGGAATGATGTGTGAACTGTTGTGGAATGATGTATGGAATGAGGTGTGGAATGATGTGTGGAATGATGTGTGGAATGATGTGTGGAATGATGTGTGGAATGATGTGTGGAATGGGGTGTGGAATGATGTGCGGAATGATGTGTGGAATGAGGTTTTCAATGAGGTGTGGAATGAGGGATGGAATGAAGTGTGGATTGATGTGTGAAATTATGTGTTGAATGTTGCGGAATGATACGTGGAATGAGGTGTGGAATGGTGTGTGGAATGTTGTGTGAAATGATATGTGCAATGATGTATGCAATGATGTGTGGAATGAGGTGTGGAATGAGCTGTGGAATGAGGGATGGACTGATGTGTGGAATGATGTGTGGAATGTTATGGAATGATGTGTGGAATGCTGTGTGGAATGATGCGTGGAATTACGTGTGGAATGATGTGTGGAATGAGGTGTGGAATGAGGTGTGGAATGATATTTGGAATGCAGTGTGGAATGATGTGTGGAATGAAGTGTGGAATGACGTGTGGAATGAGGTGTGGAATGATGTGTGGAATGAAGTGTGGAATGAGATGTGGAATGATGCTTGTAATGATATGAGGAATGAGGATTGGATGATATTTGGAATGTTGTGTAGAATGATGTGTGGAATGCTGTGTGGAATGATGTGTGGAATGTGGTTTGGAATGAGGTGTGGAATGATGTGTGCAATGATGTGTGGAATGATGTGTGGAATGCGGTGCGGAATGATGTGTGGAATGATGTGTGGAATGCCGTGTGGAATGATGTGTGGAATGATGTGTGGAAAGATGTGTGGAATGATATGTGGAATGATGTATTGAATGATGTATTGAATGATGTGTGGAATGATGTGTGGAATGAGGTGAGGAATGATGTGTGGAATGTTATGTGGAATGAGGTGTGGAATGATGTTTGGAGTGGTGTTTGGAATGATGTGTGGAATGATGTGTGGAATGATGTGTGGAGTGATGTGTGGAATGATGTGTGAAATGAGGTGTGGAATGAGGTTTGGAATCAGGTATGGACTGATGTGTGGAATGATGTGTGGAATGATGTGTGGAATGATGGGTGGAATGAGGTGTGGAATGAGATGTGGAATGAGGTGTGGAATGATGTTTGGAATGATGTGTGGAATGATGTGTGGAATGATGCGTGGAATCATATGTGGAATGAGGTGTGGAATGAGATGTGGAATGATGTTTGGAATGATGAGTGGAATGATGTATTGAATGATATGTGGAATGATGTGTCGAACGAGGTGTGGAATGACGTGTGGAATGATGTTTGGAATGATGTGTGGATTGATGTGTGGCATGATGTGTGGATTGATGTGTGTAATTTAATGTGGAATGTTATGTGGAATGGTGAATTGAATGATTTGTGGAATGATGTGTGGAATGATGTTTGGGATGATGTGTGGAATGATGTGTGGAATGATGTCTTGAATGACGTGTGGAATGATGTGTCGAATGAAATCTGGAATGATGTGTGGAATGATGTGTGTAATGATGTGTGGCATGATGTTAGGAATGATGTGTGGAATGCTGTGTGGAATGATGTGTGGATTGATGTGTGTAATGATGTGTGGAATGTTATGAAATGATCTCTGGAATGAGGTATAGAATGATATGTCAAAGATGTGTGGAATAATGTGTGTAATGATGTGTGGAATGTTTTAGAATGATGTGTGGAATGAGGTGTGGAATGATGTTTCAATAAAGCGTGGAATGATTTGTGGAATGATGTGTGGAATGTTTAGTGGAATGATTTGTGGAAAGAGGTGTGGAATGATGTGTGGAATGATGTGTGGAATGAGGTGTGGAATGATGTGTGGAAAGAGATGTGGAATGATGTGTGGAGTGAGGTGTGGAATGATGTACATGTTGTGTGCAATGATGTGTGGAATGCTGTTTGGAACGATGTGTGGAATGATATGTGGAATGAGGTGTGGAACGATATGTGGAATGAGGTGTGGAATGATGTGTGGAATGAGGTGTGGAATGATGTGTAGAATGATGTGTGGAATGTTGTGTGGAATGATGTGTGGAATGAAGTGTGGAATGATGGGTGGAATGAGTTGTGGAATGAGGTGTGGATTGAGGTGTGGAATGAGTTGTAGAATGAGATTTGGAATGATGGATGAAATGATGTTTGGAATGATGTGAGGAATGATGCGTGGAATATGGTGTGGAATGGAGTGGAATGTGATGTGGTATGATGTTTGGAATGATATGTGGAATGATGTGTGGAATGAGGTGAGGAATGAGGTTATATACAGATTTGTGGAATGATGTGTGGATAGTTATGGAATGTTGTGGATGATGTGTGGAATGATGTGTGGAATGATGGGTGGAATAAGGTGTGGAATGATTGTGGAATGAGCTGAGTATTGATGTGTGGAATGTGTGGAATGAGGTTTGGAATGATGCGTGGAATGATATGTGGAATGAGGAGTGGATGATATTTGGAATGTTGTGTTGAATGATGTGTTGAATGATGTGTGGAATGATATGTGCAATGATGTATTGAATGATGTTTGGAATGAGGTGAGGAATGATGTGTGGAATGAAGTGTGGAAAAATGCGTGGAATGATGTGTCGAATGACATCTGGAATGATATATGGAATGATGTGTGGAATGATGTTTGGAATGATGTGTGGAATGAAGCGTGGAATGTTACGTGGAATGTGATGTAGAATGATGATTGGAATGATGTATGGAATGATGTGTGGAATGATTTGTGGAATTATGTGTGGAATGAGGTGTGGAATGAGGTGTAGAATGAGGTGTGGAATGAGGTATGGACTGATATGAGGAATGGGGTGTGGAATAATGTGTGGAATGATGTGTGGGTTGAGGATTTCAATATGGTGTGGAATGATGGAGGAATGAAGTGCGGATTGATGTGTGGAATTACGTGTTGAATCTTGTGGAATGATACGTGGAATGAGGTGTGGAATGGTGTGTGGAATGATGTGTGGAATGATATGTGCAATGATGTATGCAATGATGTGTGGAATGGGTTGTGGAATGAGGTGTAGAATGAGGGATGGACTGATGTGTGGAATGATATGTGGAATGATATTTGGAATGATGTGTGGAATGATGTGTGGAATGATGCGTGGAATGATATGTGGAATGAGGTGTGGAATGATGTTTGGAATAATGTGTGGAATGATGTGTGGAATATTGTGTGGAATGATGTGTGGAATGATGTGTTGAATGATTTGTGGAATGAGGTGTGAAATGATGCATGGAATGATGAATGGAATGAGGTGTTTAAATGACGTGTGGAATGATTTGTGGAATGATGTATGGAATGAAGTTTGGAATGATGTGTGCAATGATGTGTGAAATGATGTGTGGAATGAGGTGTTGAATGACGTGTGGAATGAGGTGTGGAATGAGGTGTGAATTGATGTGAAGAATGATGTGTGTAATGCTGTGTGGAATGACGCGTGGAATTACGTGTGGAATGATGTGTGGAATGAGGTGTGGAATGAGGTGTGGAATGATATTTGGAATGCTGTGTGGAATGATGTGTGGAATGATGTGTGGCATGACGTGTGGAATGAGGTGTGGAATGATGTGTGGAATGATGTGTGGAATGAGATGTGGAATGATGCGTGGAATGATGTGTGGATTGATGTGTGGAATCATGTGTGGAATGATGTGTGGATTGATGTGTGGAATTATGTGTGGAATGATGTGTGGAATTTTGTGTGGAATGATGTTTGGAATGATGTGTGAACTGTTGTGGAATGATGTGTGGAATGAGGTGTGGAATGATGTGTGGAATGATGTGTGGAATGATGTGTGGAATGATGTGTGGAATGGGGTGTGGAATGATGTGCGGAATGATGTGTGGAATGAGGTTTTCAATGAGGTGTGGAATGAGGGATGGAATGAAGTGTGGATTGATGTGTGAAATTATGTGTTGAATGTTGCGGAATGATACGTGGAATGAGGTGTGGAATGGTGTGTGGAATGTTGTGTGAAATGATATGTGCAATGATGTACGCAATGATGTGTGGAATGAGGTGTGGAATGAGGTGTGGAATGAGGGATGGACTGATGTGTGGAATGATGTGTGGAATGTTATGGAATGATGTGTGGAATGCTGTGTGGAATGATGCGTGGAATTACGTGTGGAATGATGTGTGGAATGAGGTGTGGAATGAGGTGTGGAATGATATTTGGAATGCAGTGTGGAATGATGTGTGGAATGATGTGTGGAATGACGTGTGGAATGAGGTGTGGAATGATGTGTGGAATGAAGTGTGGAATGAGATGTGGAATGATGCTTGTAATGATATGAGGAATGAGGATTGGATGATATTTGGAATGTTGTGTAGAATGATGTGTGGAATGCTGTGTGGAATGATGTGTGGAATGTGGTTTGGAATGAGGTGTGGAATGATGTGTGCAATGATGTGTGGAATGATGTGTGGAATGCGGTGCGGAATGATGTGTGTAATGATGTGTGGAATGCCGTGTGGAATGATGTGTGGAATGATGTGTGGAAAGATGTGTGGAATGATATGTGGAATGATGTATTGAATGATGTATTGAATGATGTATGGAATGATGTGTGGAATGAGGTGAGGAATGATGTGTGGAATGTTATGTGGAATGAGGTGTGGAATGATGTTTGGAGTGGTGTTTGGAATGATGTGTGGAATGATGTGTGGAATGATGTGTGGGATGATGTGTGAAATGAGGTGTGGAATGAGGTTTGGAATCAGGTATGGACTGATGTGTGGAATGATGTGTGGAATGATGTGTGGAATGATGGGTGGAATGAGGTGTGGAATGAGATGTGGAATGAGGTGTGGAATGATGTTTGGAATGTTGTGTGGAATGATGTGTGGAATGATGCGTGGAATCATATGTGGAATGAGGTGTGGAATGAGATGTGAATGATGTTTGGAATGATGAGTGGAATGATGTATTGAATGATATGTGGAATGATGTGGCGAACGAGGTGTGGAATGACGTGTGGAATGATGTTTGGTATGATGTGTGGATTGATGTGTGGCATGATGTGTGGATTGATGTGTGCAATGAAATGTGGAATGATATGTGGAATGGTGAATTGAATGATTTGTGGAATGATGTGTGGAATGATGTTTGGGATGATGTGTGGAATGATGCGTGGAATGATGTCTTGAATGACGTGTGGAATGATGTGTCGAATGAAATCTGGAATGATGTGTGGAATGATGTGTGTAATGATGTGTGGCATGATGTTAGGAATGATGTGTGGAATGCTGTGTGGAATGATGTGTGGATTGATGTGTGTAATGATGTGTGGAATGTTATGGAATGATCTCTGGAATGAGGTATGGAATGATATGTCAAAGATGTGTGGAATAATGTGTGTAATGATGTGTGGAATGTTTTAGAATGATGTGTGGAATGAGGTGTGGAATGATGTTTCAATAAAGCGTGGAATGATTTGTGGAATGATGTGTGGAATGTTTAGTGGAATGATTTGTGGAAAGAGGTGTGGAATGATGTGTGGAATGATGTGTGGAATGAGGTGTGGAATGATGTGTGGAAAGAGATGTGGAATGATGTGTGGAATGAGGTGTGGAATGATGTACAATGTTGTGTGCAATGATGTGTGGAATGCTGTTTGGAACGATGTGTGGAATGATATGTGGAATGAGGTGTGGAACGATATGTGGAATGAGGTGTGGAATGATGTGTGGAATGAAGTGTTGAATGATGTTTGGAATGATGTTCGGAATGATATATGGAATGAGGTGTGGAATGATGTGTAGAATGATGTGTGGAATGTTGTGTGGGATGATGTGTGGAATGAAGTGTGGAATGATGGGTGGAATGAGTTGTGGAATGAGGTGTGTATTGAGGTGTGGAATGAGTTGTAGAATGAGATTTGGAATGATGGATGAAATGATGTTTGGAATGATGTGAGGAATGATGCGTGGAATATGGTGTGGAATGGAGTGGAATGTGATGTGGAATGATGTTTGGAATGATGTGTGGAATGATGTGTGGAATGAGGTGAGGAATGAGGTATGGACTGATTTGTGGAATGATGTGTGGATAGTTGTGGAATGTTGTGGATGATGTGTGGAATGATGTGTGGAATGATGGGTGGAATAAGGTGTGGAATGAGTTGTGGAATGAGCTGAGTATTGATGTGTGGAATGTGTGGAATGAGGTTTGGAATGATGCGTGGAATGATATGTGGAATGAGGAGTGGATGATATTTGGAATGTTGTGTTGAATGATGTATTGAATGATATGTGGAATGAGGTGAGGAATGATGTGTGGAATGAAGTGTGGAAAAATGCGTGGAATGATGCGTGGAGTGACATCTGGAATGATATATGGAATGATGTGTGGAATGATGTTTGGAATGATGTGTGGAATGAAGCGTGGAATGTTACGTGGAATGTGACGTAGAATGATGATTGGAATGATGTATGGAATGATGTGTGGAATGATTTGTGGAATTATGTGTGGAATGAGGTGTGGAATGAGGTGTAGAATGAGGTGTGGAATGAGGTATGGACTGATATGAGGAATGGGGTGTGGAATGATGTGTGGAATGATGTGTGGGTTGAGGATTTCAATGAGGTGTGGAATGTGGGATGGAATGAAGTGCGGATTGATGTGTGGAATTACGTGTTGAATCTTGTGGAATGATACGTGGAATGAGGTGTGGAATGGTGTGTGGAATGATGTGTGGAATGATATGTGCAATGATGTATGCAATGATGTGTGGAATGGGGTGTGGAATGAGGTGTAGAATGAGGGATGGACTGATGTGTGGAATGATATGTGGAATGATATTTGGAATGATGTGTGGAATGATGTGTGGAATGATGCGTGGAATGATATGTGGAATGAGGTGTGGAATGATGTTTGGAATAATGTGTGGAATGATGTGTGGAATATTGTGTGGAATGATGTGTGGAATGATGTGTTGAATGATTTGTGGAATGAGGTGTGAAATGATGCATGGAATGATGAATGGAATGAGGTGTTTAAATGACGTGTGGAATGATTTGTGGAATGATGTATGGAATGATGTTTGGAATGATGTGTGCAATGATGTGTGAAATGATGTGTGGAATGAGGTGTTGAATGAGGTGTGGAATGAGGTGTGGAATGAGGTGTGAATTGATGTGAAGAATGATGTGTGTAATGCTGTGTGGAATGACGCGTGGAATTACGTGTGGAATGAGGTGTGGAATGATATTTGGAATGCTGTGTGGAATGATGTGTGGAATGATGTGTGGCATGACGTGTGGAATGAGGTGTGGAATGATGTGTGGAATGATGTGTGGAATGAGATGTGGAATGATGCGTGGAATGATGTGTGGATTGATGTGTGGAATGATGTGTGAAATGTTGTGGAATGATGTGTGGCATGAGGTGTGGAATGATGTGTGGAATGATGTGTGGAATGATTTGTGGAATGATATGTGGAATGATGTGTGGAATGATGTGTGGACTAATGTGTGGAATGATGTGTGGATTGATGTGTGGAATGATGTGTGAACTGTTGTGGAATGAAGTGTGGAATGAGGTGTGGCATGATGTGTGGAATGATGTGTGGAATGATGTGTGGAATGATGTGTGGAATGTTGTGTGGCATGATATGTGGAATGAGTTGTTCAATGACGTATGGAATGAGGGATGGAATGATGTGTGGATTGATGTGTGGAATGATGTGTTGAATGTTGTGGAATGATTTGTGGAATGAGGTGTGGAATGGGGTATGGAATGATGTGCGGAATGATGTGTGGAATGAGGTTTTCAATGAGGTGTGGAATGAGGGATGGAATGAAGTGTGAATTGATGTGTGGAATTATGTGTTAAATGATGCGGAATGATACGTGGAATGAGGTGTGGAATGGTGTGTGGAATGTTGTGTGGAATGATATGTGCAATGATGTATGCAATGATGTGTGGAATGAGGTGTGGAATGAGGTGTGGAAGGAGGGATGGACTGATGTGTGGAATGATATGTGGAATGATATTTGGAATGATGTGTGGAATGATGTGTGGAATCATGCGTGGAATGATATGTGGAATGAGGTGTGGAGTGATGCGTGCAATGATGAGTGGAATGAGGTGTTTAAATGACGTGTGGAATGATTTGTGGAATGATGTATGGAATGATGTTTGGAATGATGTGAGCAATGATGTGTGGAATGATTGTGGAATGAGGTGTGGAATGAGGTGTGGAATGAGGTGTGAATTGATGTGAAGAATGATGTGTGTAATGCTGTGTGGAATGACTCGTGGAATTACGTGTGGAATGATGTGTGGAATGAGGTGTGGAATGAGGTGTGAAATGATATTTGGAATGCTGTGTGGAATGATGTGTGGAATGATGTGTGGAATGACGTGTGGAATGAGGTGTGGAATGATGTGTGGAATGATGAGTGGAATGAGATGTGGAATGATGCGTGGAATGATATAAGGAATGATGATTGGATGATATTTGGAATGTTGTGCGGAATGATGTCTGGAGTGCTGTGTGGAATGATGTGTGGAATGAGATGTGGAATGATATTTGGAATGCTGTGTGGAATGATGTGTGGAATGAGATGTGGAATGATGCGTGGAATGATGTGTGGATTGAAGTGTGGAATGATGTGTGAAATGTTGTGGAATGATGTGTGGAATGAGGTGTGGAATGATGTGTGGAATGATGTGTGGAATGATGTGCGGAATGATGTGTGGAATGATATGTGGAATGATGTGTGGAATGATGTGTGCACTAATGTGTGGAATGATGTGTGGATTAGTGTGTGGAATGATGTGTGAAATGTTGTGGAATGATGTGTGGAATGATGTGTGGAATGATGTGTGGAATGATGTGTGGAATGATGTGTGGCATGATGTCTGGAATGAGTTGTTCAATGACGTGTGGAATGAGGGATGGAATGATGTGTGGATTGATGTGTGGAATGATGTGTTGAATGTTGTGGAATGATTTTTGGAATGAGGTGTGGATTGGGGTGTGGAAGGATGTGCGGAATGATGAATGAAATGAGGTTTTCAATGAGGTGTGGAATGAGGGATGGAATGAAGTTGGATTGATGTGTGGAATTATTTGTTGAATGTTGCGAAATGATACGTGGAATGAGGTGTGGAATGGTGTGTGGAATGTTGTGTGGAATGATATGTGCAATGATGTATGCAATGATGTGTGGAATGAGGTGTGGAATGAGGTGTGGAATGAGGGATGGAGTGATGTGTGGAATGATGTGTGAAATGTTATGGAATGATGTGTGGAATGCTGTGTGGAATGACGCGGGGAATTACGTGTGGAATGACGTGTGGAATGATGTGTGGAATGAGGTGTGGAATGATATTTGGAATGCCGTGTGGAATGATGTGTGGAATGATTTGTGGAATGACGTGTGGAATGAGGTGTGGAATGATGTGTGGAATGAAGTGTGGAATGAGATGTGGAATGATGCGTGTAATGATATGAGGAATGAGAATTGGATGATATTTGGAATGTTGTGAAGAATGATGTGTGGAATGCTGTGTGGAATGATGTGTGGAATGAGGTTTGGAATGCCGTGTGCAATGATGTGTGCAATGATGTGTGGAAAGATGTGCGGAATGATATGTGGAATGATGTATTGAACGATGTATTGAATGGTATGTGGAATGGTGTGTGGATTGAGGTGAGGAATGATGTGTGGAATGTTATGTGGAATGAGGTGTGGAATGATGTTTGGAGTGATGTTTGGAATGATGTGTGGAATGATGTGTGGAATGATATGTGTAATGATGTATGAAATGAGGTGTGGAATGAGGTTTGGAATCAGGTATGGACTGATGTGTGGAATGATGTGTGGAATGATGGTTGGAATGAGGTGTGGAATGAGATGTGGAATGAGGTGTGGAATGATGTTTGGAATGATGTGTGGAATGATGTGTGGAATGATGCGTGGAATGATATGTGGAATGTGGTGTGGAATGAGGTGTGGAATGATGTTTGGAATGATGTGTGGAATGATGTTTTGAATGATGTGTGGAATGATGTGTGGAACGAGTTGTGGAATGACGTGTGGAATGATGTTCGGAATGATGTGTGGACTGATGTGTGGCATGATGTGTGGATTGATGTGTGTAATGAAATGTGGAATGATATGTGGAATGGTGAATTGAATGATTTGTGGAATGATGTGTGGAATGATGTTTGGGATGATGTGTGGAATGATGTGTGGAATGATGTATTGAATGATGTGTGGAATGATGTGTCGAATGAAATCTGGAATGATGTGTGGAATGATGTGTGTAATGTTGTGTGGCATGATGTTTGGAATGATGTGTGGAATGCTGTATGGAATGATGTGTGGATTGATGTGTGTAATGATCTGTGGAATGTTATGGAATGATCTCTGGAATGAGTTCTGGAATGATGTGTCAAAGATGTGTGGAATGATGTGTGTAATGATGTGTGGAATGTTATGGAATGATGTGTGGAATGAGGTGTGGAATGATGTTTCAATAATGTGTGGAATGATTTGTGGAATGATGTGTGGAATGATTAGTGGAATGATTTGTGGAAAGAGGTGTGGAATGATGTGTGGAATGATGTGTGGAATGAGGTGTGGAATGATGTGTGGAAAGAGATGTGGAATGATGTGTGGAATGAGGTGTGGAATGATGTACAATGTTGTGTGCAATGATGTGTGGAATGCTGTGTGGAATGATGTGTGGAATGCTGTGTGGAATGATGTGTGGAATGATGTATGGAATAACGTGCGGAATGATGTGTGCAATGATGTGTGGAATTATATTGGAATGAGGTGTGGAATGATATTTGGAATGCTGTGTGGAATGATATGTGCAATGATGTGTGGTATGATGAGTGGAATGCGGTGGGAATGATGTGTGGAATGATGTGTGCAATGCTGTGTGGAATGCTTGTGGAAAGATGTGTGGAACGATGTGTGAAATGAGTTGTGGAATGAGGTGTGGATTGAGGTGTGGAATGAGGTGTGGAATAAGGTGTGGAATGATGGATGTAATGATGTTTGGAATGATGTGTGGAATGATGCGTGGAATATGGTGTGGAATGGTGTGGATTGTGATGTGGAATGATGTTTGGAATGATGTGTGGAATGATGTTTGGAATGAGGTGAGGAATGAGGTATGGACTGATTTGTGGAATGATGTGTGGATAGTTGTGGAATGTTGTGGAATGATGTGTGAAATGATGTGTGGAATGATGGGTGGAATGATGTGTGGACTGATGTGTGGAATGAGGTGTGGAATGATGTGTGGACTGATGTGTGGAATGAGGTGTGAAATGCTGTGTGGAATGAGATGTGGAATGATGCGTGGAATGATATGTGGAATGAGGAGTTGATGATATTTGGAATGATGTGTGGAATGATGTGTTGAATGATGTGTGGAATGAGGTGTGCAATGATGTGTGGAATTTTGTGTGGAATGATGTGTGGAATGATGTGTGGAATGGTATGTGGAATGATGTATTGAATGATGTGTGGAATGAGGTGAGGAATGATGTGTGGAATGAAGTGTGGAAAGATGCGTGGAATGATGTGTCGAATGACATCTGGAATGATGTATGGAATGATGTGTGGAATGATGTTTGGAATGATGTGTGGAATGATGCGTGGAATGTTACGTGGAATGTGATGTAGAATGATGATTGGAATGATGAATGGAATGATGTGTGGAATGATGTGTGGAATGCGTTGTGGAATGATGTGTGGAATGATGTATGGAATGACTTGCGGAATGATGTGTGGAATGAGGTGTGCAATGCTGTGTGGAATGATGTGTGGAATGAGATGTGGAATGATGCATGGAATGATATGTGGAATGAGGTGTGGAATGATATTTGGAATGCTGTGTGGAATGATGTGTGGAATGATGTGTGGAATGCGTTGTGGAATGATGTGTGGAATGATGTGTGCAATGATGTGTGGAATGCTTGTGGAATGATGTGTGGAATGATGTGTGGAATGATGTGTGGAATGATATGTGGAATGATGTATTGAATGATGTGTGGAATGATGTGTGGAATGAGGTGAGGAATGATGTGTGAAATGAAGTGTGGAATGATGTGTGGAATGAGGTGTGGAATGTTACGTGGAATGAGGTGTGGCATGATGTTTGGAATGATGTGTGGAATGATGTGTGGAATGATGTGGGGAATGAGGTGTGGAATGAGGTATGGAGTGATGTGTGGAATGATTTGTGGAATGATGTGTGCAATGTTGAGGAATGTTGTGGAATGATGTGTGGAATGATGTGAGGAATGATGGGTGGAATGAGGTGTGGAATGAGGTATGAATGAGGTGTGGACTAATGTGTGGAACGATGTGTGGATTGATGTGTGGAATGATGTGTTGAATGTTGTGGAATGAGGTGTGAAATGATGTGTGGAATGATGTGTGGAATGATGTGTGAAATGACGTGTGCAATAGAAACATAGAAACATAGAAAATAGGTGCAGGAGCAGGCCATTCAGCCCTTCTAGCCTGCACCGCCATTCAATGAGTTCATGGCTGAACATGAAACTTCAGTACCCCCTTCCTGCTTTCTCGCCATTACCCTTGATCCCCCGAGTAGTAAGGACTTCATCTCACTCCCTTTTGAATATATTTAGTGAATTGGCCTCAACTACTTTCTGTGGTAGAGAATTCCACAGGTTTACCACTCTCTGGGAGAAGACGTTTCTCCTCATCTCGGTCCTAAATGGCTTACCCTTTATCCTCAGACTGTGACCCCTGGTTCTGGACTTCCCCAACATTGGGAACATTCTTTCTGCATCTAACCTGTCTAAACCCGTCAGAATTTTAAACGTTTCTATGAGGTCCTCTCTCATTCTTCTGAACTCCAGTGAATACAAGCCCAGTTGATCCAATCTTTCTTGAGAGGTCAGTCCCGCCATCCCGGGAATCAGTCTGGTGAACCTTCGCTGCACTCCCTCAATAGCAAGAATGTCCTTCCTCAAGTTAGGAGACCAAAACTGTACACAATACTCCAGGTGTGGCCTCACCAAGGCCCTGTACAACTGTAGCAACACCTCCCTGCCCCTGTATTCAAATCCCCTCGCTATGAAGGCCAACATGCCATTTGCTTTCTTAACCGCCTGCTGTACCTGCATGCTAACCTTCAATGACTGATGTACCATGACACCCAGGTCTCGTTGCACCTTCCCTTTTCCTAATCTGTCACCATTCAGATAATAGTCTGTCTCTCTGTTTTTACCACCAAAGTGGATAACCTCACATTTATCCACATTATACTTCATCTGCCATGCATTTGCCTACTCACCTAACCTATCCAAGTCACTCTGCAGCCTAATAGCATCCTCCTCGCAGCTCACACTGCCACCCAACTTAGTATCATCCGCAAATTTGGAGATACTGCATTTAATCCCCTCGTCTAAATCATTAATGTACAATGTAAACAGCTGGGGCACCAGCACAGAACCTTGCGGCACTCCACTAGTCACTGCCTGCCATTCCGAAAAGTACCCGTTTACTCCTACTCTCTGCGTCCTGTCTGACAACCAGTTCTCAATCCACGTCAGCACACTACCCCCAATCCCATGTGCTTTAACTTTGCACATCAATCTCTTGTGTGGGACCTTGTCGAAAGCCTTCTGAAAGTCCAAATATACCACATCAACTGGTTCTCCTTTGTCCACTTTACTGGAAACATCCTCAAAAAATTCCAGAAGATTTGTCAAGCATGATTTCCCTTTCACAAATCCATGCTGACTTGGACCTATTATGTCACCATTTTCCAGATGCACTGCTATGACATCCTTAATAATTGATTCCATCTTTTTACCCAATACTGAGGTCAGGCTGACCGGTCTATAATTCCCTGTTTTCTCTCTCCCTCCTTTTTTAAAAAGTGGGGTTACATTGGCTACCCTCCACTCCATAGGAACTGATCCAGAGTCAATGGAATGTTGGAAAATGACTGTCAATGCATCCGCTATTTCCAAGGCCACCTCCTTAAGTACTCTAGGATGCAGTCCATCAAGCCCTGGGGATTTATCGGCCTTCAATCCCATCAATTTCCCCAACACAATTTCCCGACTAATAAAGATTTTCCTCAGTTCCCCCTCCTTACTAGACCCTCTGACCCTTTTTATATCCGGAAGGTTGTTTGTATCCTCCTTAGTGAATACCGAACCAAAGTACTTGTTCAATTGGTCTGCCATTTCTTTGTTCCCCGTTATGACTGCCCCTGATTCTGACTGCAGGGGACCTACGTTTGTCTTCACCAACCTTTTTCTCTTTACATACCTATAGAAACTTTTGCAATCCGCCTTAATGTTCCCTGCAAGCTTCTTCTCGTACGCCATTTTCCCTGCCCTAATAAACCCCTTTGTCCTCCTCTGCTGAGTTCTAAATTTCTCCCAGTCCCCAGGTTCGCTGCTATTTCTGGCCAATTTGTATGCCACTTCCTTGGCTTTAATACTATCCCTGATTTCCCCAGATAGCCACGGTTGAGACACCTTCCCTTTTTTATTTTTACGCCAGACAGGAATGTACAATTGTTGTAATTCATCCATGCGGTCTCTAAATGTCTGCCATTGCCCATCCACAGTCAACCCCCTAAGTATCATTCGCCAATCTATCCTAGCCAATTCACGCCTCATACCTTCAAAGTTACCCTTCTTTAATTTCTGGACCATGGTCTCTGAAATTACTGTTTCATTCTCCATCCTAATGCAGAATTCCACCATATTATGGTCACTCTTCCCCAAGGGGCCTCGCACAACGAGATTGCTAATTAATCCTCTCTCATTACACAACACCCAGTCTAAGATGGCCTCCCCCCTAGTTGGTTCCTCAACATATTGGTCTAGAAAACCATCCCTTATGCACTCCAGGAAATCCTCCTCCACTGTATTGCTTCCAGTTTGGCTAGCCCAATCTATGTGCATATTAAAGTCACCCATTATAACAGCTACACCTTTATTGCATGCACCCCTAATTTCCTGTTTGATGCCCTCCCCAACATCCCTATTACTGTTTGGAGGTCTGTACACAACTCCTACTAACGTTTTTTGCCCTTTGGTGTTCTGCAGCTCTACCCATATAGATTCCACATCATCCAAGCTAATGTCTTTCCTAACTATTGCATTAATCTCCTCTTTAACCAGCAATGCTACCCCACCTCCTTTTCCTTTTATTCTATCCTTCCTGAATGTTGAATACCCCTGAATGTTGAGTTCCCAGCCCTGATCATCCTGGAGCCTCGTCTCCGTAATCCCAATCACATCATATTTGTTAACATCTATTTGCACAATTAATTCATCCACCTTATTGCGGATACTCCTTGCATTAAGACACAAAGCCTTCAGGCTTGTTTTATTAACACCCTTTGTCCTTTTAGAATTTTGCTGTACAGTGGCCCTTTTTGTTCTTTGCCTTGGGTTTCTCTGCCCTCCACTTCTCCTCATCTCCTTTCTGTCTTTTGCTTTTGTCTCCTTTTTGTTTCCCTCTGTCTCCCTGCATTGGTTCCCATCCCCCTACCATATTAGTTTAAATCCTCCCCAACAGCACTAGCAAACACTCCCCCTAGGACATTGGTTCCGGTCCTGCCCAGGTGCAGACCGTCCGGTTTGTACTGGTCCCACCTCCCCCAGAACCGGTCCCAATGCCCCAGGAATTTAAATCCCTCCCTGCTGCACCACTGCTCAAGCCACGTATTCATCTGCGCTATCCTGCGATTCCTACTCTGACTATCACGTGGCACTGGTAGCAATCCCGAGATTACTACTTTTGAGGTCCTACTTTTTAATTTAGCTCCTAGCTCCTTAAATTCGTTTCGTAGGACCTCATCCCTTTTTTTTACCTATGTCGTTGGTACCAACGTGCACCACGACAACTGGCTGTTCTCCCTCCCATTTCAGAATGTCCTGCACCCGCTCCGAGACATCGTTGACCCTTGCACCAGGGAGGCAACATACCATCCTGGAGTCTCGGTTGCGGCCGCAGAAACGCCTATCTATTCCCCTCACAATAGAATCCCCTATTACTATAGCTTTCCCACTCTTTTTCCTGCCCTCCTGTGCAGCAGAGCCAGCCACGGTGCCATGAACTTGGCTGCTGCTGCCCTCCCCTGATGAGTCATTCCCCTCAACAGTACCCAAAGCGGTGTATCTGTTTTGCAGGGGGATGACCGCAGGGGACCCCTGCACTACCTTCCTTGCAATACTCTTCCTGCTGGTCTTCCATTCCCTATCTGGCTGTGGACCCTTCACCTGCGGTAAGACCAACTCACTACACGTGATACTCACGTCATTCTCAGCATCGTGGATGCTCCAGAGTAAATCCACCCTCAGCTCCAATTCCGCAACGCGGTCTGTCAGGAGCTGGAGGTGGATACACTTCCCGCATACGTAGTCGTCAGGGACACCGGAAGTGTCCCTGAGTTCCCACATGGTACAGGAGGAGCATAACACCCGACCGAGCTCTCCTGCCATGTCTTAACCCTTAGATACACTTAAACCGGTAATAACAATGTTAAAAGTTACTGACCAATATAAGAAGAAAAAGAAAAACTACTCACCAATCACCAGCCAATCACTTACCCACTAGGCTGTGACGTCACCTTTGTATCTTTGCCTTCTCCCTGTAGCTGCACCGGTACGCCTCTTGCCGACCCCGGACTCGCGCTGCTCCGAGCGCCCGCCTCCTCGACTGACTGCTCGAACTGCTCGACTCCCGCAGGCCTTTATAGGCCTCTCGCCGACCCCGGACTCGTGCTGCTCCGAGCTCCCGCCTCCTCGACTGACTGTGTGGAATTATGTGTGGAATGAGGTGTTGGATCGGATGTGGAATGAGGTATGGAATGATGTGTGGAATTATGTGTGGAATACTGTGTGGAATGATGGGTGGAATGATGCGTGGAATATGGTGTGGAATGATGTGTGGAATGATGTGTGGAATGATGCGTGGACTGAAGTGTGGAAAGATGTGTGGAATGATGTGTCGAATGACATCTGGAATGATGTATGGAATGATGTGTGGAATGATGTTTCGAATGATGTGTGGAATGATGTGTGGAATGATGTTTGGAATATTGTGTGGAATGATGTGTGGAATGATGAGTGGAATGATGTGTGGAATGATGTGTGGAATGATGCATGTAATGATGTTTGGAATGATGTATGGAATGATGCGTGGAATATGGTGTGGAGTGATGTGTGGAATGATGTGGAATGTGATGTGTAATGATGTTTGGAATGATGTGTGGATTGATGTGTGGAATGAGGTGTGGAATGAGGTGTGGACTGACGTGTGGAATGATGTGTGGAATGATGTGTGGAATGTTGTGGAATGTTGTTGAATGATGTGTGGAATGATGGGTGGAATGCGGTGTGGAATGAGATGTGGAATGAGGTGTGGAATGAGGTTTGGAATTATGATTGGAATGATGCGTGGAATGATATTTGGAATGAGGTGTGGAATGAGGTGTGGAATGAGGTGTGGAATGTTGTGTGGAATGATGTGTGACATGCTGTGTGGAACGATGTGTGGAATGATGTGTAACATGCTGTGTGGAATGACGTGTGGAATGATGTATGTAATGATGTTTGGAATGATGTGTAATATGGTGTGGAATGATGTGTGGAATGATGTGGAATATGATGTGGAATGATGTTTGGAATGATGTGTCGAATGATGTGTGGAATGAGGTGTGGAATGAGGTATGGACTGATGTGTGGAATGATGTGTGGAATGATGTGTGGAATGTTGTGGAATGTTGTTGAATGATGTGTGGAATGATGGGTGGAATGATGTGTGAAATGATGTATGTAATGATGTTTGGAATGATGCTTGGAAAATGGTCTGGAATGATGTGTGGAATGTGATGTGGAATGATGTTTGGAATGATGTTTGAAATGAAGTGTGGAATGATGTGTAGGATGATGTGTAGAATGATGTGTAGAATGAATGATGTATAGAATCATCTGCAGAATGAATGATGTGTAGAATGGTGTGTAGAATGATGTGTAGCATGATGTATAGAATGAAAGATGTGTAGAATGATGAGTACAATGATGTTGTCGAATGATGTGTAGATTGATGTGTCGAATGATCTGTAGAATGACGTGTAGAATGATTTGCAGACTTATGTATATAATTATGTCTAGAATGATTGATGTATGGAAAGTTGAGTAGAATGATGTTTACAATGATATGTAGAATAATGTGTGGAATGATGAGTGAAATTAATGATGTGTTGAAAGATGTGTCGAATGATGTATAGAATTATTTTTAGAATGATTGATGTTTAGAATGTTGTGTGGAATGATGTTTACCATGATGGGTAGAATGATGTGTTGAATGATGAATCGAATGAATGATGTGTAGAAAGATGTGTGGAATGATTTGGAGAAGGATGTGTTCAATGATGTGTCGAAGGATGTCGAGAATGATTTGTAGAATGATGAGTAGAATGATGTGTAGAATGTTATTTAGAATGGTGCGTAAATTGATGTGTAGCATGATGTGTAGAATGACGTCTAGAATGATGTGTAGAATGATGTGTTGAAAAATATGCAGAATGATGTGTAGAATGATGATGTGTTGAATGATGTGCAGAATGATGGGTAGAATGATGTGTAGAATGATGTGCAGAATGAATGATGTGTAGAATGATGTTTAGAATGATATATAGAATGATGTGTAGAATGATGTGTAGAATGAATAATGTGTAGAATACTCTGCAGAATGATGTGTAGATTGATGTGTAGAATGATGTGTAGAGTGATGTGTAGAATGATGTGTAGAATGATGACGTGTTGAATGATGTGTAGAATGGTGGGTAGAATGATGTGTGGAATGATGCGTGGAATGATGTGTCGAATGATGTGTCCAATTATGTGTAGAATGATGTGTAGAACGATGTGAAGAATGATGTGTAGAATGATGATGTGTAGAATGATGTGCAGAATGTTGTGTAGAATGATGTGTATAATGATGTTCAGAATGTTGTGTAGAATTATGTAGAATGATGTGTCGAATGATGTGTACAATGATGATGTGTAGGATGATGTGTGGAATGATGTGTAGATTGAATGACGTTTAGAATGTTGTGTAGATTAATATGTATAATGTTGTATAGAATGATGTGCAGATTGAATGATCTGTAGAATGATGTGTAATATGAATGATGTGTATAATGACGTGTAGAATCATGTGTAGAGTGATATGTCGCATGATGTGAAGAATGATGTGGAGAATGATGTGCAGAATGTATGATGTGGAGAATGATGTGTGGAATGATGTGTACAACGATGTGTAGAATGACGTGTAAAATGATGTGTAGAATGATATGCAGAATGATGTGTAGAATGATGCATAGAATGATGCACAGAATGATGTGCAGAATGAAATACCGAATGATAAGCTGAATGATGTGTAGAATGATATGTAGAATGATGTGTAGAATGATGTGTAGAATGAATGATGTGTAGAATGACGTGCAAAATGACGTGGAGCATGTAAGATGTGTAGAATGATGTGTAGAATAATGTTTAGAATGATGTGTCGAATGATGTGTAGAATGATGTGTCGAATGATGTGAATCATGATGTGTAGAATCATTTCCAAAATCAATGATGTGTAGAATGATATGTAGAACGATGTGTCGAATGCTGTGCAGAATGATGTGTAGCATGATGTGTATAGTGATGTGCAGAATGATGATATCTAGAATGATGTGTAGAATGATGTGCAGAATGATGTGTGGAAAGATGTGCAGGTTGATGTGTAGAATGAATGAAGTGCAGAATCAAGTGTCGAATGATGTGTATAAGGATGCGAAAAATGAATGACATGTGGAATGATGTTTAGAATGATGTGCAGAATGATGTGCAGAATGATGAGTAGAATAAATGATGTGCAGAATGATGTGGAGAAGTGTGTGTAGATGATGTGTAGGATGAATGATCTGTCGAATAATGCGTAGCATGTTGTGTAGAACGATGTGTTGAATGATGTTAAGAATCAATGATGTGTAGAATGATGTGTGTAGTGATGTGTAGAATGATGTGTAGAAAGATGTGTACAATGAATGACGTGTGGAATGACGTGTAGATTGATGTGTAGAATGATGCGTAAAATTATGTGTCGAATGATGTGTAGAATGATGTGTAGAATGATGTATCGAATTAGCTGCAAAATCAATAATGTGTGGAATGATATTTAGAACGATGTTTCGAATGTTATGTCGAATGAAGTGCAGCATGATGTCTATAATGATGTGTAGAATGATGAATTGTATAATGATGTGTAGAATGTTGTGTAGAATGATGTGCAGAAAGATGTGTAGGTTGATGTGTAGACTGAATGAAGTGTAGAATCAAGTGTCGAATGATGTGTATAATGATGTGTAGAATGAATGATATGTAGAATGATGTGTGGAATGACGTGCAGAAGGATGAGCAGCATGATGTGTAGAATTACGGGTAGAATGATGTGTAGAATGACGTGTAGAATTCTGTGTAGAATGAATGATTTGTAGAATGATGTTTAAAATGACATGTAGAATGATGTGTAGAATGATGTGTAGAATGACGTGCAGCATGAAAGATGTGTAGAATAATGTTTAGTATGATGCATAGAATGATGTGTAGAATGATGTGTAGAATGACGTGTAGAAGGATATGCAAAATGATGTATAAAATGATGTGTAGAATTATGTGTAGAATGAGGTGTAGAATGATGTGCAGATTGATGTGTAGAATGATGTGTCGAAAGGTTTGTAAAATGAATGATGTGCAGAATGACGTGTAGAATGATGTGTAGAATTATGTGTTGAATCATGTGCAGAATGATGTGTAGAATGATGTGTGGAATAATTGATGTGTAGAATGAAGTGTCGAATGATGTGTATAATGATGTGTAGAATGACGTGCATCATGAAAGATGTGTCGAATGATGTGCAGAATGATGTTTAGAATGATGTGTCGAATGGTGTGTAGAATGATGTGGAGATTGATGTGTAGAAAGATGTGTAGAATGATGTGTTGAATGAAGTTAAGAAACAATGATGTTTAGAATGATGTATATAGTGATGTGTAGAATGATGTGTAGAACGATGTGTGGAATGAATGATGTGTAGAATGATGAATATAATGATGTGCAGAATGATGTTTAGACTTATGTGTAGAATGACGTGCAGCATGAAAGATGTGTAGAATGATGTGTAAAATGATGTGTGGAATGATGTGTAGAATGAAGTGTAGATTGATGTGTAGAATGATGCTGAGAATGATGTGCAGAATGATGTGAAAAATGATGTGTAGAATAATGTGTAGAATGAATGATGTGCAGAATGATGAATATAATGATGTGCAGAATGATGTTTAGACTTATGTGTAGAATGACGTGCAGCATGAAAGATGTGTAGAATGATGTGTAAAATGATGTGTGGAATGATGTGTAGAATGATTTGTAAATTGATGTGTATAATAATGCATAGAATGATGTGTAGATTGAAGTCGAGATTGATATGTAGAATGATGTGTAAAGTGATGTGTAGAAAGCTGTGCAGAATGAATGATGTGCAGAGTGATGTGTCGAATAATGTGCAGAAAGATGATGTGTAGAATGATGTGCAGAATGATGTATCGAATGATGTGTAGAATGATGTGTAGAATGATTTGTTTAATGATGTGTAGAATGATGTGTAGAATGAATGATGTGTATAATGACATGTACAATGATGTGTAGAATGATGTGTGGAATGATGTTCAGAATGAATGATGTGTCCAAAGCTGTGCAGAATGAATGATTTGCAGAATGCTGTGTAGACTGACGTGTAGAAAGATGTGTAGAAAGAATGATTTGTAAAATGATTTGTAGACTGACGTGCAGAATGATGTGTATAATGATGTGCAGAATGATGTGTAGAATGAATGATGTATAATATGATGTGTCGAATGACTGATGTGCAGAATGATGTGTAGAATGCTAAGCAGAATGATGTGCAAATTGAATAATGTGTAGAATGATGAGTATAATGATGTGTAGTATGAAGTGTAGAATTATGTGTGGAATGATGTGTAGAATGATGTGTAGAATGACGTGCAGCATGAACGATGTGCAGAATGATGTTTAGAATGATGTGTCGAATGATGTCTAGAATGATGTGTCGATTGATGTGCAGAAAGATGCATAGAATGATGTGTTGAATGATGTTAAGAATCAATTATGTGCAGAATGATGTGTATAGTGATGTGTAGAATGATGTGTAGAACGATGTGTAGAATGAATGATGTGTGGAATGACGTGTAGATTGATGTGTAGAATGATGCGGAGAATGATGTGGAGAATGATGTGCATAATGATGTGTAGAATAATGTGTGGAATGAATGATGTGTAGAATGATGAATATAATGATGTGTAGAATGATGTTTAGACTTATGTTTAGAATGATGAGCAGAATGAATGATGTGTCGAATAATGTGTAGATTGATGTGTAGAATGACGTGCAGCATGAAAGTTGTGTGGAATGATGTGTGGAATGATGCATAGAATGTTGCGTAGAATGATGTGTAGAATGACGTGTAGAAGGATGTTTAGAATGATGTGTCGAATGATGTGTCGATTGATGTGTAGACAGATGTGCAGAATGACGTGTTGAATGATGTTAAGAATCAATTATGTGTAGAATGATGTGTATAGTGATGTGTAAAATGATGTGCAGAACGATGTGTAGAATGAATGATGTGTGGAATGACGTGTAGATTGATGTGTAGAATGATGTGCAGAGTGAATGATATGCGGAGTAATGTGTAGAATGTTGTTTAGAATGATGTGTAGAATGATGTGTGGAATGACGTGTAGATTGATGTGCAGAATGATGCGGAGAATGATGTGCAGAATGAATGATGTGTAGATTGATAAATATAATGATGTGTAGAATGATTTTTAGAATTATGTGTGGCATGATGTGTAGAATGAATGATGTGTAGAATGATGTGAAGATTTATGTGAAGAATGATGTGTAGAATGAATGATGTGTAGAATGTAGAATGATGTGTTGAATTATTTGCAGAATCAATGAAATGGAGAATGAAATGTAGAACGATGTGTAGAATGCTGTGCAGAAGAATTTGTCGCATGATGTGAAGAATGATGTGTAGAATGACGTGTCGAAAGATGTGTAGAATGAATGATGTGTAGAATGATGTTGTGTCGAATGATGTGTGGAATGATGTGCAGAATGAAGTGTAGAGTGATGTGTAGTATGTTGTGTATGATGTGTGGAGTGATGTTTTGTAGAATGCTGCGGAGAATGATGTGCAGAATGTTGTGTAGAATGATGTGTATAATAACGTGTAGAATGATGTGTAGATGGATTATTAGAATGAATGATGTGTAGAATGATGTGCAGAATCATGTGCAGAAGGATGTGTAGATGGATGTGTAGAATGAATGATGTGTAGAATGATGCGTAGAATGAATGATATTAAGAATGATGTGTAGAATGCTGCGATGAATGATGTGCAGATGAATGTTGTGTAGAATGATGTGTAGAATTATGTGTCGAATGATTGATATTTAGAATGATGTTAAGAATGACGTGTAGAATGCTGTGTAGAATGATGAGCAGAATGAATGATGTGTAGAATGATGTGTAGTATCATGTGTCGAATTATGTGTCGAATGATGTGTAGCATGAATGATGAGCAGAATGATGTTTAGAATGATGTGTGGAATAAAGTTAAGAATCAATGATGTGTAAAAGATGTGTATAGTGATGTGTAGAATGATGTGTAGAATGATGGAAAGAAAGAAGGATGTGCAGAATGACATGTAGATTGATGTGTAGAATGATGTGGAGAATGATGTGTGGAATGATGTGTAGAATCTACACATCATTCTACACAACATCATTCTACACATCATCTACACGTCATTCTGCACATCATTCTACACAACATTTCGTTTATCTTTCTACACATCATTCTACACATCATTCGACACATCATGCGACACAACATCTTTCTACACATCATTCGACACATAATTATACACATCATTCTGCACATCATTCGACACAACATCAATCGACATATCATTCTCACATCATTCTACACATCATTCCACTCCTCATTCTAAACGTCATTCGACACATCATTCCACACAACATCACTCTGCATATCATTCAACACATCGTTCAAAACAACATCATTCTAAACATCATTCTAAAACATCATTCTACACATAATTCTACACATCATTCCACACAACATAACTCTACACATCATTCTACACATCATTCTACACATCATTCTACACATCATTCTACACATCATTCTACACATCATTCTGCACAAACTCATTCTACACATCATTCTACACAGCATGCTTCACAACATCATTCGACACATCATTTTACACATCTTTCCACATATCATTCTGCACATCATTCTACACATCATTCTGCAAATCATTCCACACATTATTCTAAACAACACCATTCGACACATGATTCTACATATCATTCTGCACAACTTCATTCTACACATTATTATACACAACATTATTCTACAAATCATTCTGCACATCATTCTACACATCATTCTACCCGTCATTCTACACAACATCATTCAACACAGCATTCTACACATCATTCTACACATTATTCTACACAATATTCAACACATTATTCTACACAGCATTCAGCACATCATTCGACACAACTTCACATTACACATCATTCTACACATCATTCTGCACTTCAGTCGACATTTTCATTCTACACATCATTCGATACATCATTCTACACACCCTCATTCTACAGATCATTCTGCACATCGGTCTGCACATCATTCTACACATCATTCTACACAGCAATCTGCACATCATTCGACACAACATCACACTACACATCATTCTACACATCATTCTGCACATCACTCGACACATCATTCTACACATCATTCTACACAAAATCAATTTACACATCATTCTCACGTCATTCTACACATCTTTCTACACATTATTCTACACATCACTTTACACATCATTCTACACAACATCATTTTACACATCATTCTACACATCATTCTGCACAACTTCATTCTACACATCATTCTACGCAACATCATTCTACACATCATTCTGCACATCATTCTACACGTTATTCTGCACATCATTATACACACCATTCTACACATCATTCTACACATCATTCTGCACATCATTCTACACGTTATTCTGCACATCACTTTACACATCATTCTACACAACATCATTTTACACATCATTCTACACATCATTCTGCAGAACTTCATTCTACACATCATTCTACGCAACATCATTCTCCACATTATTTTACACATCATTCTGCACATCATTCTAAAACATCATTCTACACATAATTCTGCACATCATTCCACACAACATAACTCTACACATCATTCTACACATCATTCTACAAATCATTCCAAACAACATCATTCTTCACATCATTCTACACATCATTCTACACATCATTCGACACAGCATGCTTCACAACAGCGTTCGACACATCATTTTATATATCATTCCACATATAATTCTGCACATCATTCTACACATCATTCTACACAACATTATTCGACACCTCATTAGACACATCATTCTACACATCATTCTACACTTCATTCGACACAACATCAATCTACATATCATTCTAACATAATTTTACACATGATTCTACACAACATCATTCTACACATCATTCTACACATCATTCTACACAACATCATTCCACACATCATTCTAAACATCACTCTACAAATCATTCTACATATCATTCTACACAACATCAATTTAGACATCATTCTCACATCATTCTACCCATATTTCTACATGTTATTCTACACGTCAATCCACACATCATTCGACAACAAATTCGAAACAACATCATTCTACACATCATTCTACACAACATTATTCTACACAGCATTCGACACAACATGCTAGACCTTATTCTACACATCATTCTACACATCATTCTACACATCATTCTTCGCATCATTCGACACAACATCACTCTGTACATCAGTCTATACATCATTCTTCACATCATTCTACACATTATTCTACACATCATTCCACACATCATGCTACACATCTATCTAAACGTCATCATTCTACACATCAATCTAAATATCATCATTGTACATATCATTCTGCACATCATTCTCCTCGTCATTCTACACATCATTCGACACATCATTCTGCACAACTTCCTCCTACACATCATTCTACGCAACATCATTCTACACATCATTGTGCACATTATTCTACACGTTATTCTGCACATCAAGATACACACCATTCTACACATCATTCTGCACATCAATCTACACGTTATTCTGCACATCACTTTACACGTCATTCTACACAACATCATTTTACACATCATTCTACACATCATTCTGCACAACTTCATTCTACACATCATTCTACGCAACATCATTCTACACATCATTCTACACATCATTCTACACATCATTCTAAAACATAATTCTACACATAATTGTACACATCATTCCACACAACATAACTCTACACATCATTCTACACATCATTCTACAAATCATTCCAAACAACATCAAATATCACATCATTCTACACATCATTCTACACATCATTCTACACATCATTCTGCACAAAATCATTCTACACATCATTCTACACAGCATGCTTCACTACATCATTCGACACATCATTTTACACATCTTTCCACATATCATTCTGCACATCATTCTACACATCATTCTACACATCATTCTACACAACATGATTCGACACCTCATTAGACACATCATTCTACACATCATTCTACACTTCATTCTACACAACATCAATCTACATATTACTCTCACATAATTTTACACATTATTCTACACAACATCATTCTACACATCACTCTACACATCATTCTACACAACATCATTCCACACATCATTCTAAACATCTCTCTACAAATCATTCTACACATCATTCTACACACCATCAATTTAGACATCATTCTCACATCATTCTACCCATATTTCTACATGTTATTCTACACATCATTCCACACATCATTCGACAAAACATTCGAAACAACATCATTCTACACATCATTCCACACAACATTATTCTACACAGCATTCGACACAACATTCTAGACATTATTCTACACATCATTCTACACATCATTCTACACATCATTCTACGCATCATTCGACACAACTTCACCATATACATCATTCAACACATCATTCTTCACATCATTCTACACATTATTCTACACATCATTCCACACATCATGCTACACATCTATCTAAACGTCATCATTCTACACATCAAATTAAATATCATCATTGTACATATCATTCTGCACATCATTCTCCTCGTCATTCTACACATCATTCGACACATCATTCTGCACAACATCATTCTACACATCATTGTGCACATTATTCTACACGTTATTCTGCACATCAAGATACACACCATTCTACACATCATTCTGCACATCAATCTACACGTTATTCTGCACATCACTTTACACGTCATTCTACACAACATCATTTTACACATCATTCTACACATCATTCTGCACAACTTCATTCTACACATCATTCTACGCAACATCATTCTACACATCATTCTACACATCATTCTACACATCATTCTAAAACATAATTCTACACATAATTCTACACATCATTCCACACAACATAAATCTACACATCATTCTACACATCATTCTACACATCATTCTGCACAAAATCATTCTACACATCATTCTACACAGCATGCTTCACTACATCATTCGACACATCATTTTACACATCTTTCCACATATCATTCTGCACATCATTCTACACATCATTCTACACATCATTCTACACATCATTCCACACATCATTCTACACATCATTCTAAACGTCTTCATTCTACACTTCAATCTAAATATCATCATTCTACATATCATTCTGCACATCATTCTCCTCGTCATTTTACACATCATTCGACACATCATTCTACACAACATCACTCTACAGATCATGGTATAAATCACACTACACATCACTCTACACATAATTCTACACAACACTCTACACATCATTCTACACATCATTCTACATATCATTCCAAACAACATCATTCGACACATCATTCCACACAACCTCATTCTACACATCATTCTACGCAACATCATTCTGCACATCATTCTACACATCATTCTACACATCATACACACGTCATTCTACACGTCATTCTACACAACATCATTCTAAACAGCATTCTACACATCATTCTTTACATTAGTCGACACACCATTCTGTACAACATCATTCTGCACATCATTCTACACATCATTCCACACAACATTCTACACATCATTCTACACATCATTCTACACATCATTACACACGTCATTCTACACGTCATTCTACACAACATCATTTTAAACAGCATTCTACACATCATTCTTTACATTAGTCGACACACCATTCGATACAACATCATTCTGCAAATCATTCTCACATCATTCTTCATATCATTCTAATCAACATCATTCTGCACATCATCCTGCACATCATTCCACAAGTTATTCGAAACATCGTTCTACACATCATTCTACACATCATACTACACAACATCATTCTGCACATCATTCGACACATCATTCTACACATCATTCTACACATCATTCTACACATCATTCCACACAACATAACTCTACACATCATTCTACACATCATTCTAAAAATCATTCCAAACAACATCATTCTACACATCATTCTACACATCATTCTACACAGCATTCTGCACATCATTCTGCACAAAATCATTCTACACATCATTCTACACAGCATGCTTCACGACATCATTCGACACATCATTTTACACATCTTTCCACATATCATTCTGCACATCATTCTACATATCATTCTACACATCATTCTACACAACATTATTCGACACCTCATTAGACACATCATTCTACACATCATTCTACACTTCATTCTACACAACATCAATCTACATATTATTCTCACATAATTTTAACATGATTCTACACAACATCATTCTACACATCATTCTACACATCATTCTACACAACATCATTCCACACATCATTCTAAACATCACTCTACAAATCATTCTACACATCATTCTACACAATATCAATTTAGACATCATTCTCACGTCATTCTACCTATATTTCTACATGTTATTCTACACATCATTCTCCACATCATTCGACAAAACATTCGAAACAACATCATTCTGCACATCATTCTACACAACATTATTCTACACAGCATTCGACACAACATTCTAGACATTATTCTACACATCATTCTACACATCATTCTACACATCATTCTACGCATCATTCGACGCAACATCACCATATAGATTATTCAACACATCATTCTTCACATCATTCTACACATCATTCTGCACATCATTCCACACATCATTCTACACATCATTCTAAACGTCATCTTTCTACACTTCAATCTAAATATCATCATTGTACATATAATTCTGCACATCATTCTCCTCGTCATTCTACACATCATTCGACACATCATTCTACACAACATCACTCTACAGATCATGGTATAAATCAGACTACACATCACTCTACACATCATTCTACACAACACTCTACACATCATTCTACACATCATTCTACATATCATTCCAAACAACATCATTCGACACATCATTCCACACAACCTCATTCTACACATCATTCTACGCAACATCATTCTGCACATCATTCGACACATCATTCTACACATCATTCTACACATCATTCTACACATCATTCCACACAACATAACTCTACACATCATTCTACACATCATTCTAAAAATCATTCCAAACAACATCATTCTACACATCATTCTACACATCATTCTACACATCATTCTGCACATCATTCTGCACAAAATCATTCTACACATCATTCTACACAGCATGCTTCACGACATCATTCGACACATCATTTTACACATCTTTCCACATATCATTCTGCACATCATTCTACACATCATTCTACACATCATTCTGCACATCATTCTGCACAAAATCATTCTACACATCATTCTACACAGCATGCTTCACGACATCATTCGACACATCATTTTACACATCTTTCCACATATCATTCTGCACATCATTCTACACATCATTCTACACATCATTCTACACAACATGATTCGACACCTCATTAGACACATCATTCTACACATCATTCTACACTTCATTCTACACAACATCAATCTACATATTATTCTCACATAATTTTAACATGATTCTACACAACATCATTCTACACATCATTCTACACATCATTCTACACAACATCATTCCACACATCATTCTAAACATCACTCTACAAATCATTCTACGCATCATTCTACACAATATCAATTTAGACATCATTCTCACGTCATTCTACCTATATTTCTACATGTTATTCTACACATCATTCTCCACATCATTCGACAAAACATTCGAAACAACATCATTCTGCACATCATTCTACACAACATTATTCTACACAGCATTCGACACAACATTCTAGACATTATTCTACACATCATTCTACACATCATTCTACACATCATTCTACGCATCATTCGACGCAACATCACCATATAGATTATTCAACACATCATTCTTCACATCATTCTACACATCATTCTACACATCATTCCACACATCATTCTACACATCATTCTAAACGTCATCTTTCTACACTTCAATCTAAATATCATCATTGTACATATAATTCTGCACATCATTCTCCTCGTCATTCTACACATCATTCGACACATCATTCTACACAACATCACTCTACAGATCATGGTATAAATCACACTACACATCACTCTACACATCATTCTACACAACACTCTACACATCATTCTACACATCATTCTACATATCATTCCAAACAACATCATTCGACACATCATTCCACACAACCTCATTCTACACATCATTCTACGCAACATCATTCTGCACATCATTCGACACATCATTCTACACATCATTCTACACATCATTCTACACATCATTCCACACAACATAACTCTACACATCATTCTACACATCATTCTAAAAATCATTCCAAACAACATCATTCTACACATCATTCTACACATCATTCTACACATCATTCTGCACATCATTCTGCACAAAATCATTCTACACATCATTCTACACAGCATGCTTCACGACATCATTCGACACATCATTTTACACATCTTTCCACATATCATTCTGCACATCATTCTACACATCATTCTACACATCATTCTACACAACATGATTCGACACCTCATTAGACACATCATTCTACACATCATTCTACACTTCATTCTACACAACATCAATCTACATATTATTCTCACATAATTTTAACATGATTCTACACAACATCATTCTACACATCATTCTACACATCATTCTACACAACATCATTCCACACATCATTCTAAACATCACTCTACAAATCATTCTACACATCATTCTACACAATATCAATTTAGACATCATTCTCACGTCATTCTACCTATATTTCTACATGTTATTCTACACATCATTCTCCACATCATTCGACAAAACATTCGAAACAACATCATTCTGCACATCATTCTACACAACATTATTCTACACAGCATTCGACACAACATTCTAGACATTATTCTACACATCATTCTACACATCATTCTACACATCATTCTACGCATCATTCGACGCAACATCACCATATAGATTATTCAACACATCATTCTTCACATCATTCTACACATCATTCTGCACATCATTCCACACATCATTCTACACATCATTCTAAACGTCATCTTTCTACACTTCAATCTAAATATCATCATTGTACATATAATTCTGCACATCATTCTCCTCGTCATTCTACACATCATTCGACACATCATTCTACACAACATCACTCTACAGATCATGGTATAAATCACACTACACATCACTCTACACATCATTCTACACAACACTCTACACATCATTCTACACATCATTCTACATATCATTCCAAACAACATCATTCGACACATCATTCCACACAACCTCATTCTACACATCATTCTACGCAACATCATTCTGCACATCATTCGACACATCATTCTACACATCATTCTACACATCATTCTACACATCATTCCACACAACATAACTCTACACATCATTCTACACATCATTCTAAAAATCATTCCAAACAACATCATTCTACACATCATTCTACACATCATTCTACACATCATTCTGCACATCATTCTGCACAAAATCATTCTACACATCATTCTACACAGCATGCTTCACGACATCATTCGACACATCATTTTACACATCTTTCCACATATCATTCTGCACATCATTCTACACATCATTCTACACATCATTCTACACAACATGATTCGACACCTCATTAGACACATCATTCTACACATCATTCTACACTTCATTCTACACAACATCAATCTACATATTATTCTCACATAATTTTAACATGATTCTACACAACATCATTCTACACATCATTCTACACATCATTCTACACAACATCATTCCACACATCATTCTAAACATCACTCTACAAATCATTCTACACATCATTCTACACAATATCAATTTAGACATCATTCTCACGTCATTCTACCTATATTTCTACATGTTATTCTACACATCATTCTCCACATCATTCGACAAAACATTCGAAACAACATCATTCTGCACATCATTCTACACAACATTATTCTACACAGCATTCGACACAACATTCTAGACATTATTCTACACATCATTCTACACATCATTCTACACATCATTCTACGCATCATTCGACGCAACATCACCATATAGATTATTCAACACATCATTCTTCACATCATTCTACACATCATTCTACACATCATTCCACACATCATTCTACACTTCATTCTAAACGTCATCTTTCTACACTTCAATCTAAATATCATCATTGTACATATAATTCTGCACATCATTCTCCTCGTCATTCTACACATCATTCGACACATCATTCTACACAACATCACTCTACAGATCATGGTATAAATCACACTACACATCACTCTACACATCATTCTACACAACACTCTACACATCATTCTACACATCATTCTACATATCATTCCAAACAACATCATTCGACACATCATTCCACACAACCTCATTCTACACATCATTCTACGCAACATCATTCTGCACATCATTCTACACATCATTCTACACATCATTACATACGTCATTCTACACGTCATTCTACACAACATCATTCTAAACAGCATTCTACACATCATTCTTTACATTTGTCGACACACCATTCTATACAACATCATTCTGCACATCATTCTACACATCATTCCACACAACATTCTACACATCATTCTACACATCATTCTACACATCATTACACACGTCATTCTACACGTCATTCTACACAACATCATTCTAAACAGCATTCTACACATAATTCTTTACATTAGTCGACACACCATTCTATACAACATCATTCTGCAAATCATTCTCACATCATTCTTCACATCATTCTAAACAACATCATTCTGCACATCATTCTGCACATCATTCCACACGTCATTCTACACATCGTTCTACACATCATTCTACACCACATACTACACAACATCATTCTACACATCATTCGACACATCATTCTACACATCATTCTACACAACCTTCTACACATCACTCTACACTTCATTCTACACATCGTTCTACAAATCATTCTACATATCATTCTAAACAACATCATTCTACACATCATTCCACACATCATTCCACATACCATTCTACACAACAGCATTCTACACATCATTCTAATCATCATTCTACACATCATTCTAAAACATAATTCTACACATCATTCTACACTTCATTCTGCACATCATTCTACACACCATTCTACACAACATCACTCAACATATCATTCTACACATCATTCTACACAACATAATTCCACACATCATTCTAAACATCACTCTACAAATCATTCTACACATCATTCTACACAACATCAATTTAGACATCATTCTCACATCATTCTACCCGTATTTCTACATGTTATTCTACACATCATTCCACACATCATTCGACAAAACTTTCGAAACAACATCATTCTACACATCATTCTACACAACATTATTCTACACAGCATTCGACACAACATTCTAGACATTATTCTACACATCATTCTACACATCATTCTACACATCATTCTACGCATCATTCGACACAACATCACTCTATACATCATTCTACACATCATTCTTAACATCATTCTACACATCATTCTACACATCATTCTAAACGTCTTCATTCTACACATCAATCCAAATATCATCATTGTACATATCATTCTGCACATCATTCTCCTCGTCATTCTACACATCATTCGACACATCATTCCACACAACATCACTCTACAGATCATGCTATAAATCACACTACACATCACTCTACATAGCATTCTACACAACACTCTACAGATCATTCTACACATCATTCTACACATCATTCTACATATCATTCCAAACAACATCATTCCACACAACCTCATTCTACACATCATTCTACGCAACATCATTCTGCACATCATTCTACACATCATTCTACACATCATTCCACACGTCAGTCTACACGTCATTCTACACAACATCATTCTAAACAGCATTCTACACATCATTCTTTACATTAGTCGATACACCATTCTATACAACATCATTCTGCTCATCATTTTACACATCCTTCCACACAACATTCTACACATCATTCTACACATCATTCTACACATCATTCTTCACAACATCATTCTGCAAATCATTCTCACATCATTCTTCACATCATTCTAAACAACATAATTCTGCACATCATTCTGCACATCATTCCACACGTCATTCTACACATCGTTCTACACATCATTCTACACATCATTCTATACAACATCATTCTACACATCATTCGACACATTATTCTACACATCATTCTACACATCATTCTACACAACTTCATTCCTCGCATCATTTGTCATATCATTCTGCAAATCATTCGACACATCATTCTACACACCATTCTACACATCACTCTACACATCATTCTACACATCGTTCTACAAATCATTCTACACGTCATTCTAAACAACATCATTCTACACATCATTCCACACATCATTCCACATATCATTCTACACAACAACATTCTACACATCATTCTAATCATCATTCTACACATCATTCTAAAACATAATTCTACACATCATTCTACACTTCATTCTGCACATTAGTCGACATATCGTTCTACACATGATTGTACACATGATTGTACACATCATTCTATACTTCATTCTACATAATATTCTACACATCATTCGACACAACATCACTCAACACATCATTCTACACATCATGCTACGCATCACTCTACACATCATACTACACGTCATTCTGCACGTCATTCGAAACAGCATCATTCTACACATCACTCTACAAATCATTCCACACAACATTAATCTATATATCATTCTCTCATCATTCAACACATCATTCTGCACAACATCATTCGACACATTATTCTATACATCTTTGTACATATCATTCTTCACAACATCATTCTACTCATCATTCTAAACATCATCCTACACATCATTCTAAAACTTCATTCTCTACATCATTCTACACATCATGCTAAACATCATTCTTCACATCATGCTACACAACATCATTCTTCACATCATTCTACACATCATTCGACACATCTTTCGACACAAAATCTTTTTAGACATCATTCTACACATCATTCTACACATCATTCTACACAACATCATTCTACACATCATTCTACACATCATTCTAGACAGCATTCTGCACATCATTCGATACATCATTCCACACATCATTTTAGACATCATTCTACACATCATTCTACACATCATTCTACACGTCATTCTACACAATATCATTCTAAACATCATTCTACATGTCCTTCTGCACACCCTTCTGCACATCATTATGCAAATCATTCGACACATCATTCTACACATCATTCTACACATCATTTTACACATCATTCTACACAACATCAATTTACACATCATTCTCACGTCATTTTACACATCATTCTGCACGTTATTCTCCACATCATTCTACACATAATTCGACACAACATTCTAATCAACATCATTCTACACTTCATTCCAAACATCATTCTACACATCATTCTACACAACATCATTCTACACATTATTCTGCACATCATTCGACACATCATTCGACACATCATTTACATGTCATTCGACACGTCATTCTATACAAAATCATTCTGCACAGCATTCTACACATAGTTCTACACATTATTCTGCACACCACTCTACACATCATTCTACACATCATTCTGCACAACATCATTCTACACATCATTCGACACAACATCATTCTACACATCATTCTAGACAACATCATTCCAGACATCATTCTGAAACATCATTTTACACATCATTCTACACAACATCACTCTACACATCATTCCACACAACATCATTCTACACATCATTGTACACATCATTCTACACATCATTCTGCACCTCATTCTACACATTATTCTACACAATATCATTGTACACATCATTCTACACAACATCAATTTACACATCATTCTCACATCATTTTACACATCATTCTACACATCATTCTACACAATATCATTCGACACATCATTCTGCACATCATTCTACATGTCCTTCTACACACCATTCTGCACATCTTTCTGAAAATCATTGGACACATGATTCTACACATCATTCTACACATCATTGTGCACATCATTCTAAACAACATAATTCTACACCTTATTCTGCACATCATTCTACACATCATTCTGCACGTCATTCGATACAACATCATTCTGCACAGCATTCTACACATCGTTTTACACATTATTCTACACATCATTCTACACATGATTCGATACAACATCATTCTGCACATCATTCTAAACAACATCATTCTACACATCATTCGACACATCATTCTACAAAACATCTTTCTACACATCATTGTACACATCATTCTACACATCATTCTGAAACATCATTTTACGCATCATTCTACACAACATCACTCTACTCATCATTCTACACATCATTCTACACGTCATTCGATTGAACATCATTCTGCACAGCATTCGACACATCGTTCTACACATTATTCTACACATCATTCCACACAACATTCTACACATCATTCTACACATCATTCTACACATCATTCCACACATCATACTACATTTCATTCTACACATCATTCGACACATCATTCTACAATATTATTCTCTACATCATTCTAAACAACGTCAATCTAGATATCATTCTCACATCATTCTACACATGATTCTATACAACATCATTCTGCACATCATTCTAAACAACATCATTCCACACATCATTCGACACATCATTCTACACAACATCTTTCTACACATCATTGTACACATCATTCTACACATCATTCTGAAACATAATTTTACACATCATTCTACACAACATCACTCTACTCATCATTCTACACATCATTGTACACATCATTCCACACATCACACTACACATCACTCTACACATCATTCTACACAACACTCTACACATCATTCTACACATCATTCTACATATCATTCCAAACAACATCATTCGACACATCATTCCACACAACCTCATTCTACACATCATTCTACGCAACATCATTCTGCACATCATTCGACACATCATTCTACACATCATTCTACACATCATTCTACACATCATTCCACACAACATAACTCTACACATCATTCTACACATCATTCTAAAAATCATTCCAAACAACATCATTCTACACATCATTCTACACATCATTCTACACATCATTCTGCACATCATTCTGCACAAAATCATTCTACACATCATTCTACACAGCATGCTTCACGACATCATTCGACACATCATTTTACACATCTTTCCACATATCATTCTGCACATCATTCTACACATCATTCTACACATCATTCTACACAACATGATTCGACACCTCATTAGACACATCATTCTACACATCATTCTACACTTCATTCTACACAACATCAATCTACATATTATTCTCACATAATTTTAACATGATTCTACACAACATCATTCTACACATCATTCTACACATCATTCTACACAACATCATTCCACACATCATTCTAAACATCACTCTACAAATCATTCTACACATCATTCTACACAATATCAATTTAGACATCATTCTCACGTCATTCTACCTATATTTCTACATGTTATTCTACACATCATTCTCCACATCATTCGACAAAACATTCGAAACAACATCATTCTGCACATCATTCTACACAACATTATTCTACACAGCATTCGACACAACATTCTAGACATTATTCTACACATCATTCTACACATCATTCTACACATCATTCTACGCATCATTCGACGCAACATCACCATATAGATTATTCAACACATCATTCTTCACATCATTCTACACATCATTCTGCACATCATTCCACACATCATTCTACACATCATTCTAAACGTCATCTTTCTACACTTCAATCTAAATATCATCATTGTACATATAATTCTGCACATCATTCTCCTCGTCATTCTACACATCATTCGACACATCATTCTACACAACATCACTCTACAGATCATGGTATAAATCACACTACACATCACTCTACACATCATTCTACACAACACTCTACACATCATTCTACACATCATTCTACATATCATTCCAAACAACATCATTCGACACATCATTCCACACAACCTCATTCTACACATCATTCTACGCAACATCATTCTGCACATCATTCGACACATCATTCTACACATCATTCTACACATCATTCTACACATCATTCCACACAACATAACTCTACACATCATTCTACACATCATTCTAAAAATCATTCCAAACAACATCATTCTACACATCATTCTACACATCATTCTACACATCATTCTGCACATCATTCTGCACAAAATCATTCTACACATCATTCTACACAGCATGCTTCACGACATCATTCGACACATCATTTTACACATCTTTCCACATATCATTCTGCACATCATTCTACACATCATTCTACACATCATTCTACACAACATGATTCGACACCTCATTAGACACATCATTCTACACATCATTCTACACTTCATTCTACACAACATCAATCTACATATTATTCTCACATAATTTTAACATGATTCTACACAACATCATTCTACACATCATTCTACACATCATTCTACACAACATCATTCCACACATCATTCTAAACATCACTCTACAAATCATTCTACACATCATTCTACACAATATCAATTTAGACATCATTCTCACGTCATTCTACCTATATTTCTACATGTTATTCTACACATCATTCTCCACATCATTCGACAAAACATTCGAAACAACATCATTCTGCACATCATTCTACACAACATTATTCTACACAGCATTCGACACAACATTCTAGACATTATTCTACACATCATTCTACACATCATTCTACACATCATTCTACGCATCATTCGACGCAACATCACCATATAGATTATTCAACACATCATTCTTCACATCATTCTACACATCATTCTACACATCATTCCACACATCATTCTACACATCATTCTAAACGTCATCTTTCTACACTTCAATCTAAATATCATCATTGTACATATAATTCTGCACATCATTCTCCTCGTCATTCTACACATCATTCGACACATCATTCTACACAACATCACTCTACAGATCATGGTATAAATCACACTACACATCACTCTACACATCATTCTACACAACACTCTACACATCATTCTACACATCATTCTACATATCATTCCAAACAACATCATTCGACACATCATTCCACACAACCTCATTCTACACATCATTCTACGCAACATCATTCTGCACATCATTCTACACATCATTCTACACATCATTACATACGTCATTCTACACGTCATTCTACAGAACATCATTCTAAACAGCATTCTACACATCATTCTTTACATTTGTCGACACACCATTCTATACAACATCATTCTGCACATCATTCTACACATCATTCCACACAACATTCTACACATCATTCTACACATCATTCTACACATCATTACACACGTCATTCTACACGTCATTCTACACAACATCATTCTAAACAGCATTCTACACATAATTCTTTACATTAGTCGACACACCATTCTATACAACATCATTCTGCAAATCATTCTCACATCATTCTTCACATCATTCTAAACAACATCATTCTGCACATCATTCTGCACATCATTCCACACGTCATTCTACACATCGTTCTACACATCATTCTACACATCATACTACACAACATCATTCTACACATCATTCGACACATCATTCTGCACATCATTCTACACAACCTTCTACACATCACTCTACACTTCATTCTACACATCGTTCTACAAATCATTCTACATATCATTCTAAACAACATCATTCTACACATCATTCCACACATCATTCCACATACCATTCTACACAACAGCATTCTACACATCATTCTAATCATCATTCTACACATCATTCTAAAACATAATTCTACACATCATTCTACACTTCATTCTGCACATCATTCTACACACCATTCTACACAACATCACTCAACATATCATTCTACACATCATTCTACACAACATAATTCCACACATCATTCTAAACATCACTCTACAAATCATTCTACACATCATTCTACACAACATCAATTTAGACATCATTCTCACATCATTCTACCCGTATTTCTACATGTTATTCTACACATCATTCCACACATCATTCGACAAAACTTTCGAAACAACATCATTCTACACATCATTCTACACAACATTATTCTACACAGCATTCGACACAACATTCTAGACATTATTCTACACATCATTCTACACATCATTCTACACATCATTCTACGCATCATTCGACACAACATCACTCTATACATCATTCTACACATCATTCTTAACATCATTCTACACATCATTCTACACATCATTCTAAACGTCTTCATTCTACACATCAATCCAAATATCATCATTGTACATATCATTCTGCACATCATTCTCCTCGTCATTCTACACATCATTCGACACATCATTCCACACAACATCACTCTACAGATCATGCTATAAATCACACTACACATCACTCTACATAGCATTCTACACAACACTCTACAGATCATTCTACACATCATTCTACACATCATTCTACATATCATTCCAAACAACATCATTCCACACAACCTCATTCTACACATCATTCTACGCAACATCATTCTGCACATCATTCTACACATCATTCTACACATCATTCCACACGTCAGTCTACACGTCATTCTACACAACATCATTCTAAACAGCATTCTACACATCATTCTTTACATTAGTCGATACACCATTCTATACAACATCATTCTGCTCATCATTTTACACATCCTTCCACACAACATTCTACACATCATTCTACACATCATTCTACACATCATTCTTCACAACATCATTCTGCAAATCATTCTCACATCATTCTTCACATCATTCTAAACAACATAATTCTGCACATCATTCTGCACATCATTCCACACGTCATTCTACACATCGTTCTACACATCATTCTACACATCATTCTATACAACATCATTCTACACATCATTCGACACATTATTCTACACATCATTCTACACATCATTCTACACAACTTCATTCCTCGCATCATTTGTCATATCATTCTGCAAATCATTCGACACATCATTCTACACACCATTCTACACATCACTCTACACATCATTCTACACATCGTTCTACAAATCATTCTACACGTCATTCTAAACAACATCATTCTACACATCATTCCACACATCATTCCACATATCATTCTACACAACAGCATTCTACACATCATTCTAATCATCATTCTACACATCATTCTAAAACATAATTCTACACATCATTCTACACTTCATTCTGCACATTAGTCGACATATCGTTCTACACATGATTGTACACATGATTGTACACATCATTCTATACTTCATTCTACATAATATTCTACACATCATTCGACACAACATCACTCAACACATCATTCTACACATCATGCTACGCATCACTCTACACATCATACTACACGTCATTCTGCACGTCATTCGAAACAGCATCATTCTACACATCACTCTACAAATCATTCCACACAACATTAATCTATATATCATTCTCTCATCATTCAACACATCATTCTGCACAACATCATTCGACACATTATTCTATACATCTTTGTACATATCATTCTTCACAACATCATTCTACTCATCATTCTAAACATCATCCTACACATCATTCTAAAACTTCATTCTCTACATCATTCTACACATCATGCTAAACATCATTCTTCACATCATGCTACACAACATCATTCTTCACATCATTCTACACATCATTCGACACATCTTTCGACACAAAATCTTTTTAGACATCATTCTACACATCATTCTACACATCATTCTACACAACATCATTCTACACATCATTCTACACATCATTCTAGACAGCATTCTGCACATCATTCGATACATCATTCTACACATCATTTTAGACATCATTCTACACATCATTCTACACATCATTCTACACGTCATTCTACACAATATCATTCTAAACATCATTCTACATGTCCTTCTGCACACCCTTCTGCACATCATTATGCAAATCATTCGACACATCATTCTACACATCATTCTACACATCATTTTACACATCATTCTACACAACATCAATTTACACATCATTCTCACGTCATTTTACACATCATTCTGCACGTTATTCTCCACATCATTCTACACATAATTCGACACAACATTCTAATCAACATCATTCTACACTTCATTCCAAACATCATTCTACACATCATTCTACACAACATCATTCTACACATTATTCTGCACATCATTCGACACATCATTCGACACATCATTTACATGTCATTCGACACGTCATTCTATACAAAATCATTCTGCACAGCATTCTACACATAGTTCTACACATTATTCTGCACACCACTCTACACATCATTCTACACATCATTCTGCACAACATCATTCTACACATCATTCGACACAACATCATTCTACACATCATTCTAGACAACATCATTCCAGACATCATTCTGAAACATCATTTTACACATCATTCTACACAACATCACTCTACACATCATTCCACACAACATCATTCTACACATCATTGTACACATCATTCTACACATCATTCTGCACCTCATTCTACACATTATTCTACACAATATCATTGTACACATCATTCTACACAACATCAATTTACACATCATTCTCACATCATTTTACACATCATTCTACACATCATTCTACACAATATCATTCGACACATCATTCTGCACATCATTCTACATGTCCTTCTACACACCATTCTGCACATCTTTCTGAAAATCATTGGACACATGATTCTACACATCATTCTACACATCATTGTGCACATCATTCTAAACAACATAATTCTACACCTTATTCTGCACATCATTCTACACATCATTCTGCACGTCATTCGATACAACATCATTCTGCACAGCATTCTACACATCGTTTTACACATTATTCTACACATCATTCTACACATGATTCGATACAACATCATTCTGCACATCATTCTAAACAACATCATTCTACACATCATTCGACACATCATTCTACAAAACATCTTTCTACACATCATTGTACACATCATTCTACACATCATTCTGAAACATCATTTTACGCATCATTCTACACAACATCACTCTACTCATCATTCTACACATCATTCTACACGTCATTCGATTGAACATCATTCTGCACAGCATTCGACACATCGTTCTACACATTATTCTACACATCATTCCACACAACATTCTACACATCATTCTACACATCATTCTACACATCATTCCACACATCATACTACATTTCATTCTACAAATCATTCGACACATCATTCTACACATCATTCTACACATCATTTTACACATCATTCTACACAACATCAATTTACACATCATTCTCACGTCATTTTACACATCATTCTGCACGTTATTCTCCACATCATTCTACACATAATTCGACACAACATTCTAATCAACATCATTCTACACTTCATTCCAAACATCATTCTACACATCATTCTACACAACATCATTCTACACATTATTCTGCACATCATTCGACACATCATTCGACACATCATTTACATGTCATTCGACACGTCATTCTATACAAAATCATTCTGCACAGCATTCTACACATAGATCTACACATTATTCTGCACACCACTCTACACATCATTCTACACATCATTCTGCACAACATCATTCTACACATCATTCGACACAACATCATTCTACACATCATTCTAGACAACATCATTCCAGACATCATTCTGAAACATCATTTTACACATCATTCTACACAACATCACTCTACACATCATTCCACACAACATCATTCTACACATCATTGTACACATCATTCTACACATCATTCTGCACCTCATTCTACACATTATTCTACACAATATCATTGTACACATCATTCTACACAACATCAATTTACACATCATTCTCACATCATTTTACACATCATTCTACACATCATTCTACACAATATCATTCGACACATCATTCTGCACATCATTCTACATGTCCTTCTACACACCATTCTGCACATCTTTCTGAAAATCATTGGACACATGATTCTACACATCATTCTACACATCATTGTGCACATCATTCTAAACAACATAATTCTACACCTTATTCTGCACATCATTCTACACATCATTCTGCACGTCATTCGATACAACATCATTCTGCACATCATTCTAAACAACATCATTCTACACATCATTCGACACATCATTCTACAAAACATCTTTCTACACATCATTGTACACATCATTCTACACATCATTCTGAAACATCATTTTACGCATCATTCTACACAACATCACTCTACTCATCATTCTACACATCATTCTACACGTCATTCGATTGAACATCATTCTGCACAGCATTCGACACATCGTTCTACACATTATTCTACACATCATTCCACACAACATTCTACACATCATTCTACACATCATTCTACACATCATTCCACACATCATACTACATTTCATTCTACACATCATTCGACACATCATTCTACAATATTATTCTCTACATCATTCTAAACAACGTCAATCTAGATATCATTCTCACATCATTCTACACATGATTCTATACAACATCATTCTGCACATCATTCTAAACAACATCATTCCACACATCATTCGACACATCATTCTACACAACATCTTTCTACACATCATTGTACACATCATTCTACACATCATTCTGAAACATAATTTTACACATCATTCTACACAACATCACTCTACTCATCATTCTACACATCATTGTACACATCATTCCACACATCACACTACATATCATTCTACACATCATTCGACACATCATTCTACAATATTATTCGATACATCATTCTAAACAACGTCAATCTAGATATCATTCTCACATCATTCTACACATCATTCTACACATCATTCTACACATCATTCCACACATCATACTACATATCATTCCACACTTCATTCGACACATCATTCTACAATATTATTCTATACATCATTCTAAACAACGTCAATCTAGATATCATTCTCACATCATTCTACACATCATTCTGCACAAGATCATTCTACACATCATTCGACACAACATCATTCTACACATCATTCTATAAAACATCATTCCAGACATCATTCTGAAACATCATTTTACACATTATTCTACACAACATCACCCTACTCATCATTCTACACATCATTCTACACTTCATTCTACACATCATTCTACACATCATTCTGAACATCCTTCTACACATCATTCTAAAACATCATTCTACACATCATTCTGCACGTCATTCGATACAACATCATTCTGCACAGCATTCTACACATCGTTCTACACATTATTCTACACATCATTCTACACATGATTCGATACAACATCATTCTGCACATCATTCTAAACAACATCATTCTACACATCATTCGACACATCATTCTACAAAACATCTTTCTACACATCATTGTACACATCATTCTACACATCATTCTGAAACATCATGTTACGCATCATTCTACACAACATCACTCTACTCATCATTCTACACATCATTCTACACGTCATTCGATTGAACATCATTCTGCACAGCATTCGACACATCGTTCTACACATTATTCTACACATCATTCCACACATCATTCTACACATCATTCTACACATCATTCTACACATCATTCCACACATCATACTACATTTCATTCTACACATCATTCGACACATCATTCTACAATATTATTCTCTACATCATTCTAAAAACGTCAATCTAGATATCATTCTCACATCATTCTACACATGATTCTATACAACATCATTCTGCACATCATTCTAAACAACATCATTCCACACATCATTCGACACATCATTCTACACAACATCTTTCTTCACATCATTGTACACATCATTCTACACATCATTCTGAAACATAATTTTACACATCATTCTACACAACATCACTCTACTCATCATTCTACACATCATTGTACACATCATTCCACACATCACACTACATATCATTCTACACATCATTCGACACATCATTCTACAATATTATTCGATACATCATTCTAAACAACGTCAATCTAGATATCATTCTCACATCATTCTACACATCATTCTACACATCATTCTACACATCATTCCACACATCATACTACATATCATTCTACACTTCATTCGACACATCATTCTACAATATTATTCTATACATCATTCTAAACAACGTCAATCTAGATATCATTCTCACATCATTCTACACATCATTCTGCACAACATCATTCTACACATCATTCGACACAACATCATTCTACACATCATTCTATACAACATCATTCCAGACATCATTCTGAAACATCATTTTACACATTATTCTACACAACATCACCCTACTCATCATTCTACACATCATTCTACACTTCATTCTACACATCATTCTACACATCATTCTGAACATCCTTCTACACATCATTCTAAAACATCATTCTACACATCATTCTACACTTCATTCTACACGTCATTCTACACATCATTCTACACTTCATTCTATACATCATCCTACACATCATTCTAATCATTATTCTGCACATCATTATGCACGACATCATTCTACACATCATTGTGCACATCATTCTACACATCATTGTACACATCATTCCACACATCATTCTACACAACATCACTCTACACATCATTCCACACAACATCATTCTACACATCATTGTACACATCATTCTACACATCATTCTGCACCTCATTCTACACATTATTCTACACAATATCATTGTACACATCATTCTACACAACATCAATTTACACATCATTCTCACATCATTTTACACATCATTCTACACATCATTCTACACAATATCATTCGACACATCATTCTGCACATCATTCTACATGTCCTTCTACACACCATTCTGCACATCTTTCTGAAAATCATTGGACACATGATTCTACACATCATTCTACACATCATTGTGCACATCATTCTAAACAACATAATTCTACACCTTATTCTGCACATCATTCTACACATCATTCTGCACGTCATTCGATACAACATCATTCTGCACAGCATTCTACACATCGTTTTACACATTATTCTACACATCATTCTACACATGATTCGATACAACATCATTCTGCACATCATTCTAAACAACATCATTCTACACATCATTCGACACATCATTCTACAAAACATCTTTCTACACATCATTGTACACATCATTCTACACATCATTCTGAAACATCATTTTACGCATCATTCTACACAACATCACTCTACTCATCATTCTACACATCATTCTACACGTCATTCGATTGAACATCATTCTGCACAGCATTCGACACATCGTTCTACACATTATTCTACACATCATTCCACACAACATTCTACACATCATTCTACACATCATTCTACACATCATTCCACACATCATACTACATTTCATTCTACACATCATTCGACACATCATTCTACAATATTATTCTCTACATCATTCTAAACAACGTCAATCTAGATATCATTCTCACATCATTCTACACATGATTCTATACAACATCATTCTGCACATCATTCTAAACAACATCATTCCACACATCATTCGACACATCATTCTACACAACATCTTTCTACACATCATTGTACACATCATTCTACACATCATTCTGAAACATAATTTTACACATCATTCTACACAACATCACTCTACTCATCATTCTACACATCATTGTACACATCATTCCACACATCACACTACATATCATTCTACACATCATTCGACACATCATTCTACAATATTATTCGATACATCATTCTAAACAACGTCAATCTAGATATCATTCTCACATCATTCTACACATCATTCTACACATCATTCTACACATCATTCCACACATCATACTACATATCATTCCACACTTCATTCGACACATCATTCTACAATATTATTCTATACATCATTCTAAACAACGTCAATCTAGATATCATTCTCACATCATTCTACACATCATTCTGCACAAGATCATTCTACACATCATTCGACACAACATCATTCTACACATCATTCTATAAAACATCATTCCAGACATCATTCTGAAACATCATTTTACACATTATTCTACACAACATCACCCTACTCATCATTCTACACATCATTCTACACTTCATTCTACACATCATTCTACACATCATTCTGAACATCCTTCTACACATCATTCTAAAACATCATTCTACACATCATTCTGCACGTCATTCGATACAACATCATTCTGCACAGCATTCTACACATCGTTCTACACATTATTCTACACATCATTCTACACATGATTCGATACAACATCATTCTGCACATCATTCTAAACAACATCATTCTACACATCATTCGACACATCATTCTACAAAACATCTTTCTACACATCATTGTACACATCATTCTACACATCATTCTGAAACATCATGTTACGCATCATTCTACACAACATCACTCTACTCATCATTCTACACATCATTCTACACGTCATTCGATTGAACATCATTCTGCACAGCATTCGACACATCGTTCTACACATTATTCTACACATCATTCCACACATCATTCTACACATCATTCTACACATCATTCTACACATCATTCCACACATCATACTACATTTCATTCTACACATCATTCGACACATCATTCTACAATATTATTCTCTACATCATTCTAAAAACGTCAATCTAGATATCATTCTCACATCATTCTACACATGATTCTATACAACATCATTCTGCACATCATTCTAAACAACATCATTCCACACATCATTCGACACATCATTCTACACAACATCTTTCTACACATCATTGTACACATCATTCTACACATCATTCTGAAACATAATTTTACACATCATTCTACACAACATCACTCTACTCATCATTCTACACATCATTGTACACATCATTCCACACATCACACTACATATCATTCTACACATCATTCGACACATCATTCTACAATATTATTCGATACATCATTCTAAACAACGTCAATCTAGATATCATTCTCACATCATTCTACACATCATTCTACACATCATTCTACACATCATTCCACACATCATACTACATATCATTCTACACTTCATTCGACACATCATTCTACAATATTATTCTATACATCATTCTAAACAACGTCAATCTAGATATCATTCTCACATCATTCTACACATCATTCTGCACAACATCATTCTACACATCATTCGACACAACATCATTCTACACATCATTCTATACAACATCATTCCAGACATCATTCTGAAACATCATTTTACACATTATTCTACACAACATCACCCTACTCATCATTCTACACATCATTCTACACTTCATTCTACACATCATTCTACACATCATTCTGAACATCCTTCTACACATCATTCTAAAACATCATTCTACACATCATTCTACACTTCATTCTACACGTCATTCTACACATCATTCTACACTTCATTCTATACATCATCCTACACATCATTCTAATCATTATTCTGCACATCATTATGCACGACATCATTCTACACATCATTGTGCACATCATTCTACACATCATTGTACACATCATTCCACACATCATTCTACACAACATCACTCTACACATCATTCCACACAACATCATTCTACACATCATTGTACACATCATTCTACACATCATTCTGCACCTCATTCTACACATTATTCTACACACTATCATTGTACACATCATTCTACACAACATCAATTTACACATCATTCTCACGTCATTGTACACATCATTCTACACATCATTCTACAAAATATCATTCGACACATCATTCTGCACATCATTCTACATGTCCTTCTATACACCATTCTGCACATCATTCTGCAAATCATTGGACACATCATTCTACACATCATTCTACACATCATTGTACACATCATTCTACACAACATCATTCTACACATTATTCTGACATCATTCTACACATCATTCTACACGTCATTCGATACAACATCATTCTGCACAGCATTCTACACATCGTTCTACACATTATTCTACACATCATTCCACACATCATACAACATATCATTCTACACATCATTCGACACATCATTCTACAATATTATTCTATACATCATTCTAAACAACGTCAATCTAGATATCATTCTCACTTCATTATGCACATGATTCTTTTCAACATAATTCTGCACATCATTCTAAACAACATCATTCTACACATTATTCCACACATCATTCGACACATCATTCTACACAACATCTTTCTACACATCATTGTACACGTCATTCTACACATCATTCTGAAACATCATGTTACACATCATTCTAAACAACATCACTCTACTCATCATTCTACACATCATCCTACACTTCATTCTACACATCATTCTACACATCATTCTAAACATCATTCTACACATCATTCTAAAACATCGTCCTGCACATCATTCTAAACTTCATGCTACACATCATTCTGCACATCAATTCACACAACATCACTCTACATATCATTCTCACATCATTCAACACATCATAATACACAACATCATTCTACACATCATACGACACATCACTCTATGCATCATTCTCCACTTCATTCCACACATCATTCTGCATGTCACTCTGCGCATCACACTACACATCATCCAACACATCATTCTAATTATCATTCTGCACATCATTCTGCACGACATCATTCTCCACATCATTGTACACATCATTCTACACATCATTCGACACATCGTTCTACACATCATTCTGCACATCATTCTACACATCATTCCACATTAAATCATTCTACACATCATTCCACACATCATTCTACAATATTATTCTGTACATCATTCTAAACTACATCAAACTAGGTATCATTATCACATCATTCTATACATCATTCTACACAACATCATTCTACACATCATTCTGAAACATCATTTTACACATCATTCTACACAACATCACTCTACTCATCATTCTACACATCATTCTACACATCATTCGACACAAAATCTTTTTAGACATCATTATACACATCATTCTACATATCATTCTACACAACATCATTCTACACATCATTCCACACATTATTCTAGACAACATTCTGAACATCATTCGATACATCATTCTACACATCATTTTACACATCATTCTACACATCATTCTACACATCATTCTACACATCATTCCACACATCTTCCTTCGCATATTCTACACATCATTCTACACATCATTCTTCACATCATTCTACACAATATCATTCGACACATCATTCTGCACATCATTCTACATGTCCTTCTACACACCATTGTGCACATCTTTCTGCAAATCATTGGACACATCATTCTACACATCATTCTACACATCATTGTACAAATCATTCTACACAACATCAATTTACACATCATTCTCACGTCATTTTACACATCATTCTGCACATTATTCTCCACATCATTCTACAAATAATTCGACACATCATTCTACACAACATCATTCTACACATTATTCTGCACATCATTCTACACATCATTCTATACATCATTCTACATATCATTCTACACGTCATTCGATACAACATCATTCTGCACAGCATTCTACACATCGTTCTACGCATTATTCTACACATCATTCCACACATCATTCTACACATCATTCTACACATCATTCTACACATCATTCCACACATCATACAACACATCATTCTACATATCATTCGACACATCATTCTACAATATTATTCTATACATCATTCTAAACAACGTCAATCTAGATATCATTCTCACATCATTCTGCACATGATTCTATACAACATCATTATGCACATCATTCTAAACAACATCATTCTACACATCATTCCACACATCATTCGACACTTCATTCTACACAACATATTTCTACACATCATTGTACACATCATTCTACACATCATTTTGAAACATCATTTTACACATCATTCTACACAACCTCACTCTACTCATCATTCTACACGTCATTCTACACTTCATTCTACACATCATTCTACACATCATTCTAAACATCATTCTGCACATCATTCTAAAACATCGTTCTGCACATCATTCTAAACTTCATTCTACACATCATTCTACACATCAATTCACACAACATCACTCTACATGAACTCATTGAATTGCGGTGCAGGCTAGACGGGCCGAATGGCCTACTCCTGCACATATTTTCTATGTTCTATGTTTCTATGTTACACATCATTCCACACATCATTCTACACATCATTCTACACAACATTCTACACATCATCCTGCACATCATTCTACACATCATTCTAAACATAATTCTGCACATCATCCTGCACATCATTCCACACATCATTCTAAACAACATTCTGCACATCATTCTACACATAATTCTACACGTCATTCTACACATCATTCTTCACATCATTCTACACAACATTCTACACATCACTCTACACATCAGTCTGAACATCATACTACACGTCATTCCGCACTTCATTATACACATCATTCGATCATCAGTCTGCACATCATTTTACACATCATTCTACACATCATTCTACACATCAATATGCACAACATTCTACTCATAATTCTGAACGTCATTCTACACATCATCCTACACTTCATTATGCACATCATTCTACACATCATTCTGCACATCATTCTGCTCATCATTCTGCACGTCATTCTACTCATCATTCTGCAAGTAATTCGACACATAATTCTACATATCATTCTACACATCGTTCTGCACATCACTCGACACATCAGTCTGAACTTAATACTACACATCATTCTACACAACATTGTACACATCATTATGCTCGTCATTCTACACATCATTCTACACGTAATTCTACACGTCATTCTACACATCATTCTACGCCTCATTCTCCATATCACTCTACACATCAGTCTGAACATCATACTACACATCATTCTATACATCATTCTACTCATCATTCAACACATCATTCTACACATCATTCTGCACATCATCATTCTACACATCATTCGCCATATCATCATTCTACAGATCATCATTCTACACATAATTCTACACATAATTCTTGACATCATTCTACACATCATTCAACACATCATTCTGCACATCCTTCTACACATCATTCTACACATAATTCTACACATCTTCATTCTACACATCATTCTCCACAACATCATTCGACACATCATCATTCTACATATCAATGATGTGTCGAATGATGTGTAGAATGATTTGTAGAATGATGTGTGGAATGCTGATGTCTGTAATGATGTGTAGAATGATCTGTGGAATGATGAGCAAAATGATGTTGTGCAGAATGTTGTGTAGAACGATGTGTAAAATAATGTGTAGAATGATGTGCAGAATGATGTGTGGAATGATGTGTGGAATGATGTATAGAATGATGTCTAAAATGATGACGTGTAGAATGATGTTGTGTAGAATGATGAGTAGAATGCTTTGTAGAATGATGTGTCGAATGATGTGTAGAATGATGTGTAGAATGTTGTGTAGAATAATGCGTAGAATGATGTGCAGAAAGATGTGTAGAATGATGTGAAGAATGATGTGCAGAATGATGTGAAGAATGATCTGTCGAATGATGTGTCTAATGATGTACAAAATTATGTAAAGAATGATGTTTGGAATGATGTTTAGAATGATGCGTAGAATGACGTGTAGAATGTTGTATAGAATGATATGTAGAATGACGTGCAGAATGATGTGTAGAATGATGTGTAGAATTACGTGCAAAATGATGTGCAGAATGATGTGTGGAATCTCCTGTCGAATGATGCACAGAATGCTGTGTCGACTGATGTATAGAATGATGTGTGGAATGATGTGTAGAATGATGCGTAGAATGAAGTGTAGAATGATGTATAGAATGATATGCAGAATGACGTGCAGAATGATGTGTAGAATGACGTGTAGAATTAAGTGTAAAATGATGTGCAGAATGATGTGTGGAATGATGTGCAGAATTATGTGTAGAATCATGTATAGAATGGTGTCTAACATGATGTTGTGTCGAATGATGTGTAGAATGATGTGTAGAATGATGTCTAAAATGAACTTGTGTGGAATGATGTGTGGAATGATGTGTAGAATGATGTGTCGAATGATGTTTAGAATGATGATGTGTAGAATGTTGTGTAGAATGATCTGTAGAATGATGTTTAGAATAATGGGTCGAATGATGTTGTGTTGAATGAAGTGCAGAATGACGTGTAGAATGAGGTGTAGAATGATTTGAAGAATGATGTATAGAATGATGTGTACAATGATGTCGTGCATAATGATGTTTATAATGATGTGCAGAATGATGTGTAGAATGATGTGAAATATGACGTGTAATATGATCTTTGGAATGATGTGTACAATGATGTGTAGAAAGATGTGGAGAATGACGCGAAGCATGATGTGTGGAATGATGTGCAGAATGATGTGTAGAATGTTGTGTAGAATGATGTGTAAAATGATGTGCAGAATGATGTATCGAATGATGTGCAGAATGATGTCTAGAATGATGTGTAGAAAGATGTGTAGCATGATGTTTTGTAGAATGATGTCTAGAATGATGTGTAGAATGATGTCGAAAATCATGTTGTGCCGAATGATGTGTAAAATGATGTTGTGTAGAATGATGTGTAGAATGATGTTGTGTAGAATGATGAGTAGAATGATGTGTAGAATGATGTGTAGAATGATGTTGTGTAGAATGATGAGTAGAATGATGTGTAGAATGATGTGTAGCATGATGTATTGAATGATGTGTTGAATGATGTGTAAAATGATATGTCGCATGATTTGTGGAATGATGTGTAGAATGATGCGTAGAATGATGTGTCGAATGATGCTGTGCAGAATGATGTGTAGAATGATGTGTAGAATGATGTGTAGAATGATGTGTAGAATGATGTGTAGAATGATGCGTAGAATGACGTGTAGAATGCTGTATAGAATGATATGTAGAATGACGTGCAGAATGATGAGTAAAATGACGTGTAGAATTACGTGTAAAATGATGTGCAGAATGATGTGTGGAATCTCGTGTCGAATGATGTGCAGAATGATGTGTAGAATGACGTGTAGAATGATGTGTAGAATGATGTGTCGAATGATGTATAAAATGGTGTATAGAATGATATGTGGAATGATGTGTAGAATGATTCGTAGAATGAAGTGTAGAATGATGTATAGAATGAAATGCAGAATGACGTGCAGAGTGATGTGTAGAATGATGTGTAGAATTAAGTATAAAATGATGTGCAGAATGATGTGTGGAATCTCGTGTCGAATGATGTGCAGAATGATGTGTAGAATGATGTGTAAAATGATGCGAAGAATGATGTAGAGAAAGTTGTGTAGAATGATGTCTGGAATGATTTGTAGAATGATGTGTAGAATGATGTGTAGAATGACGTGCAGAATGGTGTGTAGAATGATGCGTAGAATGATGCTGTGCGGAATGATGTGAAGACTGATGTGCAGAATAATGTGTGGAATGATGTGCAGAATGATGTGTACCATGATGTATAGAATGATGTCTAACATGATGTTGTGTCGAATGATGTGTAGAATGATGTGTAGAATGATGTCTAAAATGACGTTGTGTAGAATGATGTGTGGAATGGTATGTAGAATGATGTGTAGAATGATGTGTCGAATGTTGTGTAGAATGATGTGCAGAATGATTTGAAGAATGATGTGTAGAATGATGTATAGAATGAAGAGTCGAATGATGTGCAGAATGATGTGTAGAATGATGTGTAGAATGATGTTCTTTCGAATGACTTGCAGAATGACGTGTAGAATGATGTGCAGAATGATGTGTAGCATGATGTGTAGCATGATGTGTAGTTTGATGTGTTGAATGATGTGCAGAATGATGTGTAAAATGAAGTATAGAATGACGTGTGGAATGATCTGTCGAATGATGTGTGGAATGATGTGTCGAATGGTGTGCAGAATGATGCGTAGAATGACGTGTAAAATGATGTGTCGAATGATGTATAGAATGATGTATAGAATGATGTCCGGAATGATGTGTAGAATGATGTGTAGAATTATATGTAAAATGATGCGCTGAATGATGTATAGAATGATGTGTGGAATGATGTGTGGAATGATGTGCAGAATGATGTGTATAATGATGTGTAGAATGATGTGGAGAATGATGTGTAAACTTATGTGTGGAATGATGTGAAGAATGATGGGTAGAATGAGGTATAGAATGATGTGTAGAACGAAGTGTAGATTGGTGTATAGAATGATGTTGTGTAGAATGATGTGTAGAATGATGTGTAGAATGATGTGTGGAATGACGTGTGTAATGATGTGTAGAATGATGTGGAGAATGATGTGCAGAATGACGTGTAAAATTATATGTAGAATGTTGTATAAAATGGTGTGTAGAATGATGTGTCGAATGATGTGCAGAATGATGTGTGGAATGATGTGTATAATGATGTGTAGAATGATGTGGAGAATGATGTGTAAAGTGATGTGTGGAATGATGTGTAGAATGATGTGTAGAATGATGTGTAGATTGATGTGCAGGATTATGTGTAGAACGATGAGTAGAATTATGTGAAAAATGATGTGTAGAATGATGTGTATCATGATGTGTAGAATGATGTGTAGAATGATGGGTAGAATGATGTCTCGGATGATGTTGAGTAGAATGATGTGTGGAACGATGTGTAGAATGATGTTGAGTAGAATGATGTGTGGAACGATGTGTAGAATGATGTGTAGAATGAGGTTGTGTTGAATGATGTGTAGAATGATGTGTAGAATGATGTGTAGAACGAAATGTAGAATGATGTTTAGAATGATGTGTCGAATGATGTGTAGAAGGAAAAGTAGAATGATGTGGAGAATGATGTGTAGAATGATGTTTTGTAGAATGATTTGCGGAATAATGTGCAGAATGATGTGTAGAGTGATTTGTAGAATGATGTGTTGAATGATGTATGGAATGATGTGTGGAATGATGTGTGGAATGAAAAGTAGAATGGTGTGAAGAATGATGTGTAGAATGATGTGTAGAATGATGTGTAGACTGATGTATGGAATGATGTATAGAATGATTTGTAGAATGATGTGTGGAATTATGTGCAGAATGAGTTTGTGTAGAATGATGTGTAGAATGATGTGCAGAATGATGTATACAATGATGTGTAGAATGATTTGTAGAATGATGTGTAGAATGATGTGCAGAATGTTGTGTAGAATGATGCGTAGAATGATGTGTAGAAGGATGTGTAGAATAATTTGTAGAATAATCTGCAGAATGATGTGTGGAATGATGATTTGTAGAATGATGTGTAGAATGACATGTATAATGATGTGTAGAATGATGTGCAGAATGATGTGTAGAATGATGATGTGGAGAATGATTTGTAGAATGATGCGTAGAATGATGTGCAGAATGATGTGTAGAATGATCTGCAGAATGATGTGTGGAATGATGATGTGTAGAATGATGTGTAGAATGACATGTATAATGATGCGTAGAATGGTGTGCAGAATGATGAGTAGAATGATTTGTAGAATGATGTGTAGAATGATGTGTAGAATGAAGTGTAGAACGAAATGTAGAATGATGTGTAGAATGATGTGTAGAATGTTGTGTAGAAGGAAGTGTAGAATGATCTTTCGAATGATGTTGTGCAGAATGATGTGTCGAATGATGTGTAGAAGGATGTGTCAAATGATGTTGTGTAGAATGATGTATAGGATGATCTGCAGTATGATGTTGAGAAGAATGCTGTGTCGAATGATATGTAGAATGATGTGTGGAATGACGTGTAGAATGATGTGTAGAATGATGTATAGAATGATGCGTAGAATGATGTATAGAATGATGTGTAGAATGATGTGTATAATGATGAGCAGAACGATGTATAGAATGATGTGTAGAATGTGGTGTAGAATGATATTGTGCAGGAGGGTGTGTAGAATGATGTGTGGTATGATGTGTAGAAGGACGTGTAGACTGACATGTAAAATGATGTGTAGAATGATGTGTAGAATAATGTTTAGAATGATGTGTAGAATGATGTCTAGAATGATGTGTAGAATCATGTGGTGTAGTATGATGTGTAGATTGATGTTGTGTAGATTAATGTGTGGAATGATGTGAAGAATGATGTGCATAAGATGTGTAGAATAATGCGTAGAATGACGTGTAGAATGATGTGTAGAATGATTTGTAGAATGACTTGTAGAATGATGTGTAGAATGATGTGCAGAATGATGTGTAGAATTAAGTGAAGAATGATTTGTAGAATGATGTGTAGAATGATGTGCAGAATGATGTGTAGAATGATGTGTAGAATGATGTGTTTCATGATGTGTCGAATGATGTGTAGAATGATGTGTTGAATGATTTGTAGAATGATGTGTGGCATTATGTGCAGAATGGTTTTGTGTAGAATGATGCAGAGAATGATGTGCAGAACGACGTGTAGAAATATGTGCAGAATCATTGTGTGTAGAATGATGTGCAGAATGATGTGTATAATGATGTGTAGATTGATGTGGAGAATGATGTGTAAAATTACGTGTGGAATGATGTGAAGAATGATGGGTAGAATGATGTATAGACTGATGTGTAGAATGATGTGTCGCATGATGTGTAGAATGATGTGTAGAATGAAGTGCAGATTGGTGTGTAGAATGATGTGTTGAATGATGTGTAGAATGATGTGTGGAATGATGTGGAGAATGATATGCAGAATGACGTGTAAAAGGATACGTAGAATGTTGTATAAAATGGTGTGTAGAATGATGTGCAGAATGATGTGTACAATGATGTGTGGAATGATGTGTATAATGATGTGTAGAATGACGTGGAGAATGATGTGTAAAATGATGTGTGGAATGATGCGCAGAATGACGTGTAAAATGGTATGTGGAATGTTGTATAGAATGATGTGTAGAATGATATCTAGAATGATGTGTAGATTGATGTGCAGGATTATGTGTAGAAAGATGAGTAGAATTATGTGTAAAATGATGTGTAGAATGATGTGTAGCATGATGTGTAGAATGATGTGTAGAATGAGGTTGTGTGGAATGATGTGTAGAATGATGTGTAAAATGATGTGTAGAAAGAAATGTAGAATGATGTTTAGAATGATGTGTAGAATGATGTGTAGAACGAAATGTAGAATGATGTGTAGAATGATGTGTAGAATGATGTTTTGTAGAATGATTTGCAGAATAATGTGCAGAATGATGTGTGGAATGATGTGTAGAATGATGTGTAGAATGATGTGTGGAATGATGTGTGGAATGATGTGTGGAATGAAAAGTAGAATGGTGTGTAGAATGATGTGTAGAATGATGTGTAGAATGATGTGTAGACTGATGTATGGAATGATGTATAGAATGATTTGTAGAATGATTGTGGAATTATGTGCAGAATGATTTTGTGTAGAATGATGTGTAGAATGATGTGCAGAATGATGTGTAGAATGATGTGTAGAATGATTTGTAGAATGATGTGTAGAATGATGTGCAGAATGTTGTGTAGAATGATGCGTAGAATGATGTGTAGAAGGATGTGTAGAATGATTTGTAGAATTATTTGTAGAATGATGTGTAGGATTTTGTGCAGAATGATTTTGTTTAGAATGATGTGTCGAATGATGTGGTAGAATGATGTGTAGAATGATCTGTCGAATGATGTGTAGAATGATGATGTGGAGAATGATTTGTAGAATGATGCGTAGAATAATGTGCAGAATGATGTGCAGAATGATCTGCAGAATGATGTGTGGAATGATGATGTGTAGAATGATGTGTAGAATGACATGTTTAATGATGCGTCGAATGATGTGCAGAATGAAATGTAGAATGATTTGTAGAATGATTTGTAGAATGATGTGTAGAATGAAGTGTAGAACGAAATGTAGAATGATGTGTGGAATGATGTGTAGAATGTTGTGTAGAAGGAAGTGTAGAATGATCTTTCGAATGATGTTGTGCAGAATGATGTGTCGAATGATGTGTAGAAGGATGTGTCAAATGATGTTGTGTAGAATGATGTATAGGATGATCTGCAGAATGATGTTGAGAAGAATGCTGTGTCGAATGATGTGTAGAATGATGTGTGGAATAACGTGTAGAATAAGGTGTAGAATGACGTGTAGAATGATGCATAGAATGATGCGTAGAATGATGTATAGAATGATGTGTCGAATGACATGTATAATGATGAGCAGAAAGATGTATAGAATGATGTGTAGAATGTGGTGTAGAATGATATTGTGCAGGATGGTGTGTAGAATGATGTGTGGAATGATGTGTAGAAGGATGTGTAGAATGACATGTAAAATGACGTGTAGAATGATGTGTAGATTAATGTTTAGAATGATGTGTAGAATGATGTCTTGAATGATGTGTAGAATCATGTGGTGTTGTATGATGTGTAGAATGATGTTGTGTAGATTAATGTGTGGAATGATGTGAAGAATGATGTGCATAAGATGTGTAGAATGATGCGTAGAATGACGTGTAGAATGATGTGTAGAATGATTTGTAGAATGACTTGTAGAATGATGTGTAGAATGATGTGCAGAATGATGTGTAGAATTATGTGTAGAATGATTTGTAGAATGATGTGTAGAATGATGTGCAGAATGATGTGTAGAATGATGCGTAGAGTGATGTGTAGAATGATGTGTAGAATGAGCTGTAGAATGATGTGAAGAATGATGTGCAGAATGATGTGTAGAACGAAATGTAGAATGAGGTGTAGAATGATGTGTAGAACGATGTGTAGAATGATGTGTAGAATGATGATATGTAGGATGATGTGCAGAATGATGTGCAGAATGAGCTGTAGAATGATGTGAAGAATGATGTGCAGAATGATGTGCAGAATGATCTGCAGAATGATGTTGAGAACGAAATATAGAATGAGGTGCAGAATTATGTTTCGAATGAAGTGTAGAATGACCTGTAGAATGATGTGTAGAATGTTGTGTAAAATTATGTGTAGAATGTTGTGTAGATTGAAGTGTAGAATGTTCTTTCGAATGATGCATTGCAGAATGATGTGTAGAGTGAAGATGTGCAGAATGATGTGTCGAGTGATGTTTAGAATGATGATGTGTGGAACGAAATGTAGAATGATGTGCAGAATGATGTGTAGAATGTTGTGTAGAATGAAGTGTAGAATCATCTGTAGAATGAGGTGTAGAATGATGTGCAGAATGATGTGTTGAATGATGTGTAGAATGATGTGTAGAACGAAATGTAGAATGATGTGTAGAATGATGTGTAGAATGATGTGTCGAATGATGATGTGTAGAATGATGTGTCGAGTGATGTTTAGAATGATGATGTGTAGAATTGATGTGTAGAATGATGTGTAGAATCATCTGTAGTATGAGGTGCAGAATGATGTGCAGAATGATGTGTTGAATGATGTGTAGAATGATGTGTAGAACGAAATGTAGAATGATGTGTAGAATGATGTGTAGAATGATGTGTCGAATGATGTTTCGAATGATGTTGTGTAAAATGAAGTGTAGAATGATGTGTAGAATGACGTGTATAATGAAGTGTAGAATGATGTTGTGTAGAATGATGTATAGAATGATGTGCAGAATGATGTGTAGAATGATGTGTAGATTGAATTGGAAAATGATGTTTCGAATGATGTTGTTATATGATGTGTAGAATGATGTTTAGAATGATGTGGAGAATGATGTGTAGAATGATGTGTCGAATGATGTTGTGTAAAATGATGTGTAGAATGATGAGTAGAATGATATATAGAATGAAGTGTAGAATGATGCGTAGATTGATGTGTAGAATGATGCGTAGAATGATGTGCAGAATGATGTGTCGAAAGAAATGTAGAATGAGGTGTAGAATGATGTGTAGAATGATGTGGGAATGATATATATAGAATGATGTGCAGAATGATGTTGAGTAAAATGATGTGTAGAATGATGAGTAGAATGATATATAGAATGAAGTGTAGAATGATGCGTAGAATGATGTGTAGAATGATGCGTAGAATGATGTGTCGAATGATGTTTCGAATGATGTTGTGTAAAATGAAGTGTAGAATGATGTGTAGAATGACGTGTATAATGAAGTGTAGAATGATGTTGTGTAGAATGATGTATAGAATGATGTGCAGAATGATGTGTAGAATGATGTGTAGATTGAATTGGAGAATGATGTTTCGAATGATGTTGTGTAGAATGATGTGTAGAATGATGTGTAGAATGATGTGGAGAATGATGTGTAGAATGATGTGTCGAATGATGTTGTGTAGAATGATGATGTTTAGATAGAAGTGTAGAATGATGTTTAGAATGATGTGGGAATGATATATATAGAATGATGTGCAGAATGATGTTGAGTAAAATGATGTGTAGAATGATGAGTAGAATGATACATAGAATGAAGTGTAGAATGATGCGTAGAATGATGTGTAGAATGTTGTGTAGAATGTTGTGCAGAATGATGTGTCGAAATAAATGTAGAATGATGTGTAGAATTATGTGCAGAATGATATGTCGAATGAAGTGTAGACTGATGTGTAGAATGATGTGTAGAATGATGTGTAAAATATGTGTAGAATGATGTGTAGAACGAAATGTAGAATTTTGTGTAGAATGAAGTGTAGAATGATCTTTCGAATGATGTTGTGCAGAATGATGTGTCGAATGATGTGCAGAATTATGTGTAGAATGTTGCGAAAAATGATGAGTAGGATGATGTTGTGTAGAATGATGTGTAGAATGATGTGTAGAATGAACTGTAGAATGATGTATAGAATGATGTGCAGAATGATGTTGAGTAGAATGATGTATAGACTGATGTGTAGAATGATGTTGTGTATAATGATTTGTTGAATGATGTGCAGAATGATGTGTAGAATGATGTGTAGAATGATGTGTAAAATGACTTGTAGAATGATGTGTAAAACGATGTGTAGAATGATGTGCCGAATGATGTGTAGAATGATGTGTAGAATGATGTGCAGATTGATATGTAGAATGATGAGCAGAATGATGCTGTGTCGAATGATGTGTAGATTGATGTGTAGAATGATATGTAGAATGATATGTCGAATGATGTGTAGAATGAGGTGTAGCATGATATGTTCAATGATGTGTAGAATGATGTGTGGAATGATTTGAGGAATGAGGTGTAGAATGATGTGTAGAATGATGTGGGAATGATATATATAGAATGATGTGCAGAATGATGTTGAGTAAAATGATGTGTAGAATGATGAGTAGAATGATATATAGAATGAAGTGTAGAATGATGCGTAGAATGATGTGTAGAATGATGCGTAGAATGATGTGTCGAATGATGTTTCGAATGATGTTGTGTAAAATGAAGTGTAGAATGATGTGTAGAATGACGTGTATAATGAAGTGTAGAATGATGTTGTGTAGAATGATGTATAGAATGATGTGCAGAATGATGTGTAGAATGATGTGTAGATTGAATTGGAGAATGATGTTTCGAATGATGTTGTGTAGAATGATGTGTAGAATGATGTGTAGAATGATGTGGAGAATGATGTGTAGAATGATGTGTCGAATGATGTTGTGTAGAATGATGATGTTTGGATAGAAGTGTAGAATGATGTTTAGAATGATGTGGGAATGATATATATAGAATGATGTGCAGAATGATGTTGAGTAAAATGATGTGTAGAATGATGAGTAGAATGATACATAGAATGAAGTGTAGAATGATGTGTAGAATGATGCGTAGAGTGATGTGTAGAATGATGTGTAGAATGAGCTGTAGAATGATGTGAAGAATGATGTGCAGAATGATGTGTAGAACGAAATGTAGAATGAGGTGTAGAATGATGTGTAGAATGATGTGTAGAATGATGTGTAGAATGATGATATGTAGGATGATGTGCAGAATGATGTGCAGAATGAGCTGTAGAATGATGTGAAGAATGATGTGCAGAATGATGTGCAGAATGATCTGCAGAATGATGTTGAGAACGAAATATAGAATGAGGTGCAGAATTATGTTTCGAATGAAGTGTAGAATGACCTGTAGAATGATGTGTAGAATGTTGTGTAAAATTATGTGTAGAATGTTGTGTAGATTGAAGTGTAGAATGTTCTTTCGAATGATGCATTGCAGAATGATGTGTAGAGTGAAGATGTGCAGAATGATGTGTCGAGTGATGTTTAGAATGATGATGTGTGGAACGAAATGTAGAATGATGTGCAGAATGATGTGTAGAATGTTGTGTAGAATGAAGTGTAGAATCATCTGTAGAATGAGGTGTAGAATGATGTGCAGAATGATGTGTTGAATGATGTGTAGAATGATGTGTAGAACGAAATGTAGAATGATGTGTAGAATGATGTGTAGAATGATGTGTCGAATGATGATGTGTAGAATGATGTGTCGAGTGATGTTTAGAATGATGATGTGTAGAATTGATGTGTAGAATGATGTGTAGAATCATCTGTAGTATGAGGTGCAGAATGATGTGCAGAATGATGTGTTGAATGATGTGTAGAATGATGTGTAGAACGAAATGTAGAATGATGTGTAGAATGATGTGTAGAATGATGTGTCGAATGATGTTTCGAATGATGTTGTGTAAAATGAAGTGTAGAATGATGTGTAGAATGACGTGTATAATGAAGTGTAGAATGATGTTGTGTAGAATGATGTATAGAATGATGTGCAGAATGATGTGTAGAATGATGTGTAGATTGAATTGGAAAATGATGTTTCGAATGATGTTGTTATATGATGTGTAGAATGATGTTTAGAATGATGTGGAGAATGATGTGTAGAATGATGTGTCGAATGATGTTGTGTAAAATGATGTGTAGAATGATGAGTAGAATGATATATAGAATGAAGTGTAGAATGATGCGTAGATTGATGTGTAGAATGATGCGTAGAATGATGTGCAGAATGATGTGTCGAAAGAAATGTAGAATGAGGTGTAGAATGATGTGTAGAATGATGTGGGAATGATATATATAGAATGATGTGCAGAATGATGTTGAGTAAAATGATGTGTAGAATGATGAGTAGAATGATATATAGAATGAAGTGTAGAATGATGCGTAGAATGATGTGTAGAATGATGCGTAGAATGATGTGTCGAATGATGTTTCGAATGATGTTGTGTAAAATGAAGTGTAGAATGATGTGTAGAATGACGTGTATAATGAAGTGTAGAATGATGTTGTGTAGAATGATGTATAGAATGATGTGCAGAATGATGTGTAGAATGATGTGTAGATTGAATTGGAGAATGATGTTTCGAATGATGTTGTGTAGAATGATGTGTAGAATGATGTGTAGAATGATGTGGAGAATGATGTGTAGAATGATGTGTCGAATGATGTTGTGTAGAATGATGATGTTTAGATAGAAGTGTAGAATGATGTTTAGAATGATGTGGGAATGATATATATAGAATGATGTGCAGAATGATGTTGAGTAAAATGATGTGTAGAATGATGAGTAGAATGATACATAGAATGAAGTGTAGAATGATGCGTAGAATGATGTGTAGAATGTTGTGTAGAATGTTGTGCAGAATGATGTGTCGAAATAAATGTAGAATGAGGTGTAGAATGATGTGTAGAATGATGTGTAGAATTATGTGCAGAATGATATGTCGAATGAAGTGTAGACTGATGTGTAGAATGATGTGTAGAATGATGTGTAAAATATGTGTAGAATGATGTGTAGAACGAAATGTAGAATTTTGTGTAGAATGAAGTGTAGAATGATCTTTCGAATGATGTTGTGCAGAATGATGTGTCGAATGATGTGCAGAATTATGTGTAGAATGTTGCGAAAAATGATGAGTAGGATGATGTTGTGTAGAATGATGTGTAGAATGATGTGTAGAATGAACTGTAGAATGATGTATAGAATGATGTGCAGAATGATGTTGAGTAGAATGATGTATAGACTGATGTGTAGAATGATGTTGTGTATAATGATTTGTTGAATGATGTGCAGAATAATGTGTAGAATGATGTGTAGAATGATGTGTAAAATGACTTGTAGAATGATGTGTAAAACGATGTGTAGAATGATGTGCCGAATGATGTGTAGAATGATGTGTAGAATGATGTGCAGATTGATATGTAGAATGATGAGCAGAATGATGCTGTGTCGAATGATGTGTAGAATGATGTGTAGAATGATATGTAGAATGATATGTCGAATGATGTGTAGAATGAGGTGTAGCATGATATGTTCAATGATGTGTAGAATGATGTGTGGAATGATTTGAGGAATGATGTGTTGAATGATGTGTAGAATGATGTGGTGTAGAATGATGTGTTTAATGTTGTGCAGAATGATGTGTATAATGATGTGTTGAATAATGTGTAGAATGATGTGGAGAATGATGATGTGTAGAAAGATGTGTCGAGTGATGTTTAGAATGATGATGTGTCGAATGATGTGTAGAATGATGTGTGGAATCATGTGAAGAATGAGGTGTAGAATGATGTTGTGTAAAATGATGTGTGGAATGATGTATAGAATGATATGCAGAATGTTGCGTAGAATGATGTGTAGAGTGATGTGTAGAATGATGTGTGGAATGAAATGTAAAATGATGTGTAGAATGATGTATAGAATGATGTACAGAATGATGTTGAATAGAATGATGTGTCGAATGATGTGTAGAATTATGTGTGGAATAATGTGTAGAATGACATGTAGAATGATGTGTAGAATGATGTATAGAATGATGCATAAAATGACGTATAGAATGGTGTGTGGAATGATGTGTAGAATGATTTGTAGAATAACGTGTAGAATGAAGTCTTGAATGATGTGTAGAATGATGTTGTGTAGGATGATTTGTGGAATGATGTGTAGAATGATGTGTAGAATGATGTGCAGAATTATGTATAGAATGATGTATAGAATGAGGTGTAGAATGATGTTGTGCAGGATGATGTGTAGAAGGTGTGCAGAGTGACGTGTAAAATGATGTGTAGAATGATGTGTGGAATAATGTGTAGACTGATGTGTAGAATTATGTCTAGAATGATGTTTAGAATCATATGGTGTAGAATGATGTGTAGAAAGATGTTGTGCAGATTGATGTGCAGAATGATGTGTATAATGAAGTTTAGAATGATGTGTAGAATGATGTGTATAGAATGTGTAGAATGATGTTGTGCAGATTGTTGTGCAGAATGATGTGTAGAATGAAGTGTAGAATGAGGTGTAGAATGATGTGTAGAATTATGTGTAGAATGACTTGTAGAATGATGTGTGGAACGATTTGCAGAATGATGTGTAGAATGATGTGTATAATCATTTGTAGAATGATATGTAGAATGATGTGCAGAATGATGGGTAGAGTGATGTGCAGAATGATGTGCAGAATGATGTGTAGAATGAAGTGCAGAATGATATGTCGAATGATGTATAGAATGATTTGTAGAATGATGTGTGAAATTATGTGCAGATTGATCTTCTGTAGAATGATGTGTAGAATGATGTGTAGAATGATGTGTAGACTGATGTGTAGAATGATGCATAGAATGATGTGTAGAATGATGTGTAGAATGAAGTGTAGAATGATTTGTAGAATGATGTGTAGAATTATGTGCAGAATACTTTTGCGTCGAATGATGTGTAGAACGATGTGGTAGAATGATGTGTAGAATGATCTGTCGAATGATGTGTAGAATGATGATGTGTAGAATGATGTGTAGAATGATGTGTAGAATGAGCTGTAGAATGATGTGTAGAATGTGGTGTAGAATGATGTGTAGAATGATGTGTAGAATGAAGTGTAGCATGATCTTTCGAATGATGTTGTGTAGAATGATGTGTAAAATGATGTGTAGAATGACACGTAGAATGATGCGTAGAAAGATATGCAGAATTATGTGTAGAATGATGTGTGGAATGATTTGTAGAATGATGTGTAGAATGATGTGCAGAATAATGCTGTGTAGAATGATGTGTATAATAATGTGTAGAATGATATGTAGAATGATGTATAGAATGATGTGCAGAATGATGTTGAGTCGAATGATGCGTAGAATGATGTGCAGAATGATGTTGTGTAGAATGATTTGCAGAATGATGTGCAGAATGATGTGTAGAATTATGTGTAGAATGATGTGTAAAATGACATATAGAATGATGTGTAAAACGATGTGCAGAATGATGTGTAGAATGATGTGTCGAATGATGTGTAGAATGATTTGTAGAATGATGTGTGGAATGATGATGTGCATAATGATGTGTAGCATGATCTGTAGAATGATGAGCAGAATGATGTTGTGTAGAATGATTTGTAGAATGATGCGCAGAGTGATATGGAGAATGATATGTAGATGATGTTGTGTAAAATAATGTGCAGAATGAGGTGTAGCATGATGTGTAGAAGGATGTTTAGAATGATGTGTAGAATGACGTGTAGAATGATGTGCAGAATGATGTGCAGAATGATGAGTAGAATGATGTGTAGAATGATGTGCAGAATGATTTGAAGAATGATGTGTAGAATGATGTGTAGAATGATGTGGTGTAGAATGATATGTTGAATGATGTGTAGAATGATGTGGATAATGATGTGTTGAATGATGTGTAGAATGATGTGGAGAATGATGATGTGTAGAATGATGTGTCGAGTGATGTTTAGAATGATGATGTGTAGAATGATGTGTAGAATCATGTGTAGAATGAGGTGTATAATGATGTGTAGAATGATGTGTAGAGTGATGTGTAGAATGACGTGTGGAACGAAATGTAGAATGATGTGAAGAATGATGTGTAGAATGACGTGTAGAATGATGTTTCGAATGATGTTGTGTAGATTGATGTGTGGAATGATGTGTAGAATGATGTGCAGAATTATGTTGAGTAGAAAGATGTGTAGAATGATGTGTAGAATGATGTGTAGAATGATGTGTAGAATGACGTGTAGAATGATGTGTAGAATGATGTGTAGAATGATAGGGAGAATGATGTGTAGAATGATGTGTAGAATGATGTGTAGAATGAGGTGTAGAATTATGTGTAGAATTATGTTTCGAATGATTTACAGAATTATGTTGAGTAGAAGGATGTGTAGAATGATGTGTCGATTGAATTGGAGAATGATGTTTCGAATGATGTTGTGTAGAATGATGTGGAGAATGATGTGTCGAAAGATGTGTCGAATGATGTTGTGTAGAATGATGATGTGTAGAATGATGTGCGGAATGATGTGCAGAATAATTTGTAGAATGATGTGTAGAATGATGTGCAGAATGATGTGTAGAATGATGTGTAGAATGATAGGGAGAATGATGTGTAGAATGATGTGTAGAATGAGGTGTAGAATTATGTGTAGAATTATGTTTCGAATGATTTACAGAATTATGTTGAGTAGAAGGATGTGTAGAATGATGTGTCGATTGAATTGGAGAATGATGTTTCGAATGATGTTGTGTAGAATTATGTGGAGAATGATGTGTCGAAAGATGTGTCGAATGATGTTGTGTAGAATGATGATGTGTAGAATGATGTGCGGAATGATGTGCAGAATAACTTGTAGAATGATGTGTAGAATGATGTGCAGAATGATGTGTAGAATGATGCGCAGAATGATGTGTAGAATGATGTGTAGAATGATTTGTAAAATGATGTGTAGAATTATGTGCAGAATAATTTTGTTTTGAATGATTTGTAAAATGATTTGTAGAATGATGTGTAGAATGATGTGCAGAATGATGTGTAGAATGATGTGTGCAATGATGTGTAGAATGATTTGTAGAATGATGTGTGGAATTATGTGCAGATTGATTGTGTATGGAATGAAGTGTGGAATGATGTGTGGAATAATGTGTAGAATGACATGTAGAATGATGTGTAGAATGATGTATAGAATGATGCATAAAATGATGTATAGAATGGTGTGTGGAATGATATGTAGAATGATTTGTAGAATAACGTGTAGAATGAAGTCTTGAATGATGTGTAGAATGATGTTGTGTAGGATGATTTGTGGAATGATGTGTAGAATGATGTGTAGAATGATGTGCAGAATTATGTATAGAATGATGTATAGAATGAGGTGTAGAATGATGTTGTGCAGGATGATGTGTAGAAGGTGTGTAGAATGACGTGCAAAATGATGTGTAGAATGATGTGTGGAATAATGTGTAGACTGATGTGTAGAATTATGTCTAGAATGATGTTTAGAATCATATGGTGTAGAATGATGTGTAGAATGATGTTGTGCAGATTGATGTGCAGAATGATGTGTATAATGAAGTGTAGAATGATGTGTAGAATGATGTGTATAGAATGTGTAGAATGATGTTGTGCAGATTGTTGTGCAGAATGATGTGTAGAATGAAGTGTAGAATGAGGTGTAGAGTGATGTGTGGAACGATTTGCAGAATGATGTGTAGAATGATGTGTATAATCATTTGTAGAATGATATGTAGAATGATGTGCAGAATGATGGGTAGAATGATGTGCAGAATGTTGTGCAGAATGATGTGTAGAATGAAGTGCAGAATGATATGTCGAATGATGTATAGAATGATTTGTAGAATGATGTGTGGAATTATGTGCAGATTGATCTTCTGTAGAATGATGTGTAGAATGATGTGCAGAATGATGTGTAGACTGATGTGTAGAATGATGCGTAGAATGATGTGTAGAATGATGTGTAGAATGAAGTGTAGAATGATTTGTAGAATGATGTGTAGAATTATGTGCAGAATACTTTTGCGTCCAATGATGTGTAGAACGATGTGGTATAATGATGTGTAGAATGATCTGTCGAATGATGTGTAGAATGATGATGTGTAGAATGATGTGTAGAATGATGTGTAGAATGAGCTGTAGAATGATGTGTAGAATGTGGTGTAGAATGATGTGTAGCATGATCTTTCGAATGATGTTGTGTAGAATGATGTGTAAAATGATGTGTAGAATGACACATAGAATGAAGCGTAGAAAGATATGCAGAATTATGTGTAGAATGATGTGTGGAATGATTTGTAGAATGATGTGTAGAATGATGTGCAGAATAATGCTGTGTAGAATGATGTGTAGAATGATGTGTAGAATGATATGTAGAATGATGTATCGAATGATGCGCAGAATGATGTGTAGAATGATGTGTAGAATGATTTGTAAAATGATGTGTAGAATTATGTGCAGAATAATTTTGTTTGGAATGATGTGTAGAATGATGTGTAGAATGATGTATCGAATGATGCGCAGAATGATGTGTAGAATGATGTGTAGAATGATTTGTAAAATGATGTGCAGAATTATGTGCAGAATAATTTTATTTAGAATGATGCGTAGAATGATTTGTAGAATGATGTGTAGAATGATGTGCAGAATGATGTGTAGAATGATGTGTGGAATGATGTGCAGAATGATTTGTAGAATGATGTGTGGAATTATGTGCAGATTGATTGTGTTTGGAATGATGTGTAGAATGATGTGCAGAATGATTTGTAGAATGATGTGTAGAATGATGCGCAGAATGATGTGAAGAATGATGTGTAGAATGAGCTGTACAATGGTGTGTAGAATGATGTTTAGAATGTTGTGTAGAATGACGTGCAGAATGATGTTTCGAACGAAATATAGAATGAGGTGTAGAATGATGTGTAGAATGATGTGTAGAATGAAGTGGAGCATGATCTTTCGAATGATGTTGTGTAGAATTATGTGTAGAATGATATATAGAATGATGTGTGGAATGATGTGTAGAATGAAATGAAGAACGATGCGTAGAATGACGTGCAGAATGTTGTGTAGAATGATGTGTAGAATGATGTGCAGAATGATGTGTAGAATGATGTGTAGAATGATGTGTAGAATGATGTGAAGAATGACGTGTAGAATGAGCTGTAGAATGATTTGTAGAATGATGTGTAGACTGATGTGTAGAATGTTGTGCAGAATGATGTGTCGAAAGAAATGTAGAATGAGGTGTAGAATGATGTGTAGAATGATGTGTAGAATTATGTGCAGAATGATATGTCGAATGAAGTGTAGAATGATGTGTAGAATGATGTGTAAAATGATGTGCAGAATGATGTGTAGAATGTTGCGAAAAATGATGAGTAGGATGATGTTGTGTAGAATGATGTGTAGAATGATGTGTAGAATGAACTGTAGAATGATGTATAGAATGATGTGCAGAATGATGTTGAGTTGAATGATGTATAGAATGATGTGTAGAATTATGTTGTGTATAATGATTTGTTGAATGATGTGCAGAATGATGTGTAGAATGATGTGTAAAATGACTTGTAGAATGATGTGTAAAACGATGTGTAGAATGATGTGCCGAATGATGTGTAGAATGATTTGTAGAATGATGTGTGGAATTATGATGTGTATAATGATGTGTAGAATGATGTGCAGATTGATATGTAGAATGATGAGCAGAATGATGCTATGTAGAATGATGTGTAGAATTATGTGTCGAATGATGTGTAGAATGAGGTGTAGCATGATATGTTCAGATGTGTAGAATGATGTGTGGAATGATTTGAAGAATGATGTGTTGAATGATGTGTAGAATGATGTGGTGTAGAATGATGTGTTTAATGTTGTGCAGAATGATGTGTATAATGATGTGTTGAATAATGTGTAGAATGATGTGGAGAATGATGATGTGTAGAATGATGTGTCGAGTGATGTTTAGAATGATGATGTGTCGAATGATGTGTAGAATGATGTGTGGAATCATGTGAAGAATGAGGTGTAGAATGATGTTGTGTAAAATGATGTGTGGAATGATGTGTAGAATGATTTGCAGAATGATGTGTCGAATGATGTGTAGAATGATGCGTAGAATGATGTATAGAATGATGTGCAGAATTATGTTGTACAGAATGAAGTGTAGAATGAGGTGTAGAATGATGAGTAGAATGACGTGTCGAATAATGTGTAGAATGATGTGTAGAATGATGTGTAGAATGATAGGGAGAATGATGTGTAGTATGACGTGTAGAATGAAGCGCAGAAGGATGTGGAGAATGAAGTGTAGAATGATGTGTAGAATGCTGTTGTGTAGATTGATGTGTCGAATGATGTGTAGATTGAATTGTTGAATGATGCGTATAATGATGTGTATAATGATGTGTAGAATGTTGTGCAGAATGTTGTTTAGAATGATGTGTAAAATGAGGTTTGGATGGATGTCTATCATGATGTGTGCAGCGATGTGTAGAATGCTGTGTAGAATGATGTGCCGAATGATGAGTAGAATGATGATGTGTAGAATGATGTGGAGAATATTGTCGTGTAGAATGATGTGTAGAATGATGTTTAGAATGATTTGTAGAATGACGTGTAGAATGATGTATGGAATGATGTGTACAACGGTGTTGTGTAGAATAATGTGTGGAATGATGTGTAGAATGATGATGTGTAGAATGATGTGTAGAATAATGTCGTGTAGAATGATGTGTAAAATGATGTGTTGAATGATGTTTAGAATAATGTGTTGAATGATGTGTAGAATGATGTCGAGAATGATGTGTAAATAATGTGGTGTAGAATGATGTGTAGAAGGATATGTAGAATGATGTGTAGAATGATTTGTAGAATGATGTGTAGAATGACGTGTAGAATGATGTGTAGTATGATTTGTAGAATAATGTGTAGAATGATGTGTAGAATGACGTGTAGAATGATGTGCAGTATGATGTATAGAATGATGTGTCGAATGATACGTAGAATTATGTGATGAATGATGTGTAGAATGATGTGTAGAATGATGTGTAGATAGCTGTTGTGTAGAATGATGTGTGGAATGATGTGTAGAATGATGTGTAGAATGATGTGCAGAATGATGTGTAGAATGATGCGTAGCATGATGTGTAGAATGATGTGCAAAACGATGTGCAGAATGTTGTTTAGAATAATGTGTAAAATGAGGTGTGGAATGATGACTAGAATGATGTGTATAATGATGAAGTGCAGAATGATGTGTAGAATGATGTGTAGAATGACGTGTAGAATGATGTTTAGAATGATGTGTCGAATAATGTTGCGTAGAATGATGTGTGGAATGATCTTTCGAATGATGTTTAGAATGATGTGCATAAAGATGTGGAGAATGAAGTGTAGAATGATGTGGAGAATGCTGTTGTGTAGATTGATGTGTTGAATGATGTGTAGATTGAATTGTAGAATGATGTGTATAATGATGTGTATAATGACGTGTAGAATGTTGTGCAGAATGTTGTTTAGAATGATTTGTAAAATGAGGGTTGGATGAATGTCTATCATGATGTGTGCAGCGATGTGTAGAATGCTGTGTAGAATGATGTGCCGAATGATGAGTAGAATGATGATGTGTAGAATGATGTGGAGAATATTGTCGTGTAGAATGTTGTGCAGAATGATGTGTTGAATGATGTTTAGAATAATGTGTTGAATGATGTGTGGAATGACGTGTAGAATGATGTGCAGTATGATGTATAGAATGATGTGTCGAATGATACGTAGAATGATGTGATGAATGATGTATAGAATGATGTGTAGAATGATGTCTAGAATGACGTGAAGAATGATGTGTAGAATGAAGTGCAGAATGATGTGTAGAATGATGTGTCGAATGTTGTGTAGAATGATGTGTAGAATGATGTGTAGAATGATGCGTAGAATGATGCGTTGAATGATTTGTAGAATGAAGCGTACAATGATGCGTTGAATGATTTGTAGAATGATGTGTAGAATGATGTGTAGAATGATGTTTTGTAGAATGATTTGCGAAATAATGTGCAGAATGATGTTTAGAATGATGTGTAGAATGACTTGTAGAATGTTGTGCAGAATGATGTGTAGATTGACGTGTAGAATGATGTGTAGAATGATGTGTAGCATGATTTGTAGAATGATGTGTAGAATGATGTGTAGAATGGTGTGCAGAATGATGTTGAGCAGAATGATATGTCGAATGATGTGTAGAATGACGTGTATAATGATGTGTAGAATGACGTGTAAAAAGATGTGTAGAATGATGCGTGGAATGATGTGTAGAATAATTTGTAGAATGATTTGTAGTATGATGTGTAGAATGATGTGTAGAATGATGTTGTGTAGAATGATGTGTAGAATGATGTGTTGAATGATGTGTAGAATTATGTGTAGAATGATGTGCAGAATGATGTGTAGAATGATGTGTCGAATGATGTGTAGAATGATGTGTAGAATGATGTGTAGAATGATGCGTAGAATGATGCGTTGAATGATTTGTAGAATGAAGTGTACAATGATGCGTTGAATGATTTGTAGAATAATGTGTAGAATGATGTTTTGTAGAATGATTTGCAAAATAATGTGCAGAATGATGTGTAGAATGAAGTGTAGACAAATATTTAGAATGATGTGTAGAATGATGTGTCGAATGAAGTGTAGAATGACCTGTAGAATGATGTGTAGAATGTTGTGTAAAATGATGTGTAGAATGTTGTGTAGATTGAAGTGTAGAATGATATTTCGAATGATGCTGTGCAGAATGATGTGCAGAATGAAGATGTGTAGAATGATGTGTCGAGTGATGTTTAGAATGATGATGTGTGGAACGAAATGTAGAATGATGTGCAGAATGATGTGTAGAATGTTGTGCAGAATGAAGTGTAGAATGATCTTTCGGATGATGTTGTGTAGAATGATGTGAAGAATGAATTGCATAATGAAGTGTAGAATGTTGCGTGGAATGATGAGTTGGATGATGTTGTGTAGAATGATGTGTAGAATGATGTGTAAAATGACTTATAGAATGATGTGTAGAACGATGTGTCGAATGATGTGTCGAATGATGTGTAGAATGATTTGTAGAATGATGTGTGGAATGATGATGTGTATAATGAAGTGTAGACTGATCTGTAGAATGAATCGCAGAATGATGCTGTGCAGAATGATATGTCGAATGATGTGTTGAATGATATGTAGAATGATATGTAGATGTTGTTGTGTAGAATGATGTGTAGAATGAGGTGTAGAATGATGTGCGGGATGATGTTTGGAATGATGCGTGGAATGATGCAAAGAATGATGTGCAGAATGATGTTGAATAAAATGATGGGTTGATTGATGTGTAGAATGACGTGAAGAATGATGTGTAGAACGATGCGCAGAAAGATGCGTAGAATGATGTGTAGAATGATGTGTAGAATTATGTGTAGAATGATTTGTAGAATGACGTGTAGAATGATGTGTTGAATGATGTGTAGAATGATTTTAATAATGATTTGTTGAATGATGTGCAGAATGATGTGTAGAATGATGATGTGTAGAATGATGTGTCGAGTGATGTTTAGAATGATGATGTGTAGAATGAGGTGTAGAATGATGTGCAGAATGATGTGTAGAATTATGTGTAGAATGATGTGTAGAACGAAATGTAGAATGATGTGTAGAATGACGTGTAGAATGATGTGTCGAATGATGTTTCGAATGATGTTGTGTAAAATGAAGTGTAGAATGATGTGTGGAATGACGTGTAGAATGATGTGTAGAATGATGTTGTGTAGAATGATGTGTAGAATGATGTGCAGAATGATGTGTAGAATGATGTGTAGATTGAATTGGAGAATGATGTTTCGAATGATGTTGTGTATAATGATGTGTAGAATGATGTGTAGAATGATGTGAAGAATGATGTGTAGAATGATGTGTCGATTGATGTTGTTTAGAATGATGATGTTTAGAATGATGTGTAAAATGATGTGTAGAATTATGTGGGAATGATATATAGAATGATGTGCAGAATGATGTTGACTAAAATGATGTGTAGAATGATGTGTAGAATGATGTGTGGAATGAAAGAAGTGTACAATGATCTGTAGAATGAATGATGTGCAGAATGATGTGCAGAATGATCTGTAGAATGATGTGTAGAATGATATGTAGAATGATGTTGTGTGGAATGATGTGCAGAATGATGTGTAGATTGATGTGCAGAATGATGTGTAGAATGATGAGTAGAATGATGTGTGGAACGATGTGCAGAATGTTTTTTAGAATGATGAATGAAATGAGGTGTGAAATGATGTCTAGAATGATGTGAATAATGATGTGTAGAATGATGTATAGAAAGATGTGTAGAATGAGGTGTATAATGATGTGTAGACTGATGTGCAGAATTATGTTGAGCAGAATGTGTGGAAAAAGATGTGTAGTGTGATTTGGAGAATGATGTGTAGAATGATGTATGGAATAATGTACAGAATGTTGTGTAGAATGATGCGTAGAATGAAGTTTAGAGTGATGTGTAGAATGATGTGCAGAATGATATGAAGAATGATGTGTAGAATGATGTATAGAATGATGTTGTGTAGAATGATGTGTAGAATGATGTGTAGAATGATGTGTAGAATGAAGTTGTGTAGAATGATGTGTAGAAGGATGTGCAGAATGATATTTACAATGAGGTGCCGAATGATGTGTATAATGATGTGAAGATTGCTGTGTAGAAAGATGTGTCAAATGATGTGTAGAATATGATTTGTAGAACGATTTCTAGAATGATGTGTAGAATGAGGTGTAGAATGATGTGTAGAATGATGTGTCGAATGATGTTTTGAATGCTGTTGTGTGGAATGATGTGTAGAATGAACTATAGAATGATGTGTAGAATGATTTGTAGAATGATGTGTGGAATGACGTGTAGAATGATGTGCAGAATGATGAGCAGAATGATATTGAGCAGAATGATGTGCAGAACGATGTGTAGAATGATGTGTCGAATGATGTGTAGAATGATTTGTAGAATGATGTGAGGAATGATGATATGTATAATGATGTGTAGACTGATCTGTAGAATGATATGTAGATGATTTTGTGTAGAAGGATGTGTAGAATGTGGTATAGAATGATGTGTGGGATGATGTTTAGAATGATGTGTGGAATGATGTGTAGAATGATGTGTAGAATGATGCATCGAATGATGTGCAGAATGATTTTAATACTGATGTGTTGAATGATGTGCAGAATGATGTGTAGAATTATGCGCAGAATGATGAGTAGAATGATGTGTAGAATGATGCACAGAATGATTTGAAGAATGATGTGTAGAATGATGTGTGGAATGATGTATTGAATGATGTGTAGAATGATTTTAATACTGATGTGTTGAATGATGTGTAGTATGTTGTGTAGAATGATGATGTGTAGAATGATGTGTCGAGTGATGTTTAGAATGATGATATGTAGAATGATGTGTAGAATGATGTGTAGAATCATGTGTAGAATGAGGTGTAGAAAGATGTGCAGAATGATGTGCAGAATGATGTGTAGAATGATGTGTAGAACGAAATGTAGAATGATGTGTGGAATGATGTGCAGAATGATGTGTCGAATGATGTGTAGAATGATGTTGTGTAAATTGATGTGTGGAATGATGTGTAGAATGATGTGTAGAATGATGTGTAGAATGATGTTGGTAAGATTGATGTGTAGAATGAAATGTAGAATGATGTGTAGATGATGTGTAGAATGATGTGTGGAATGATTTGAAGAATTTTTTGCAGAATGATGTGTAGAATGATGTTGTGTAGAATGATGTTTAGAATGATGTGCAGAATGATGTGTGGAATGAAGTTGTGTAGAATGATGTGTAGAATCATGTGCAGAATGATATGTAGAATGATGTGCAGAATGATGTGTATAATGATGTGTAGAATGTTGTGTAGAATGATGTGTCGAATGATGTGCAGAATGATGATTTGTAGAATGATGTGTAGAATGATGTGTAGAATGCGGTGTAGAATGAAGTGTAGAATGATGTGTAGAATGATGTGTAGAATGCTGTTGTGTGGAATGATGTATAGAATGATGTGTAGAATGATGTGAAGAATGATGTGTAGAATGATGTGTATAATGAAGTGTAGAATGATGTTTCGAATTATGTTGTCTAGAATGATGTGTGGAATGGAATGTAGAATGATGTGTAGAATCATGTATAGAATGATGTGCAGAATGATGTCGAATAGAATGATGTGTCGAATGATGTGTAGAATGATGTGTGGAATAATGTGTAGAATGACATGTCGAATGATGTGTAGAATGATGTATAGAATGATGCATAGAATGATGTATAGAATGATGTGTTGAACAATGTGTAGAATGATTTGTGGAATGACGTGTAGAATGATGTATTGAATGATGTGTAGAATGATGTTGTGTAGGTTGATGTGAGAATGATGTGTAGAATGATGTTGTCTAAATTGATGTGTGGAATGATGTGTAGAATGATGTGTAGAATGATGTGTAGAATGATGTTGGTAAGATTGGGGTGTAGAATGAAATGTAGAATGATGTGTAGATGATGTGTAGAATGATGTGTGGAATGATTTGAAGAATTATGTGCAGAATGATGTACAGAATGATGTTGTGTAGAATGATGTGTAAAATGACCTGTAGAATGATGTGTAGAACGATGTGTGGAATGATGTGTAGAATGATGTGTAGAATGATGTGTAGAATGATGTGTAAAATGACCTATAGAATGATGTGTAGAACGATGTGTAGAATGATGTGTAGAATGATGTGTAGAATGATGTGCAGAATGATGTGTCGAATGATGTGTAGAATGATTTGTACAATGAGGTGTGGAATGATGATGTCTATAATGATGTGTAGCATGATCTGTAGAATGATGAGCAGAATGATGTTGTGTAGAATGATGTGTAGAATGATGTGCAAAATGATATGTAGAATGATATGCAGATGATGTTGTGTAGAATGATGTGTAGAATGAGGTGTAGAATGATATGTAGAATGATGTTTAGAATGATGTGTGGAATGATGTATAGAATGATGTGTGGAATGATGTTGAGTAGAATGATGTGTAGAATGATATTTAGAATGACGTGTAGAATGACAAGTAGAATGATGTGCAGAATGATGAGTAGAATTATGTGTAGAATGATGTGCAGAATGATTTGCAGAATGATGTGTAGAATGATGTGTAGGATGATGTGGTGTAGAATGATGTGTTTAATGACGTGAAGAATGATGTGTATAATGATGTGTTGAATGATGTGTAGAATGATGTGGAGAATGATGATGTGTAGAACGATGTGTCGAGTGATGTTTAGAATGATGATGTGTAGAATGATGTGTAGAATGATGTGTAGAATGATGTGGAGAATGAGGTTTAGAATGATGTGTAGAATGATGTGTAGAATGATGTGTAGAATGATGTGTCGAATGATGTTGTGTAAATTGATGTGTGGGATGATGTGTATAATGATGTGTTGAATGATGTGTAGAATGATGTGGAGAATGATGATGTGTAGAACGATGTGTCGAGTGATGTTTAGAATGATGATGTGTAGAATGATGTGTAGAATGATGTGTAGAATGATGTGGAGAATGAGGTTTAGAATGATGTGTAGAATGATGTGTAGAATGATGTGTAGAATGATGTGTCGAATGATGTTGTGTAAATTGATGTGTGGGATGATGTGCAGAATGATGTGTAGAATGATGTGTAGAATGATGTTGGTAAGATTGATGTGCAGAATGAAATGTAGAATGATGTGTAGATGATGTGTAGAATGATTTCGGAATGATGTGACGAATGATGTATAGAATGATGTGTAGAATTAAGTATAGAATGATGTGCAGAATTATGTTGATTCGAATGATGTGTAGAATGATGTGTAGAATGATGCGTAGAATGATACGTAAAATTATATATAGAGTGATGTGTAGAATGATGTGTAGAATGATGTGCAAAATGATGTGTAGAATGATGTGTCGAATGATGTTGTGTAGAATGATGTGTAGAATGATGTGCAGAATGATTTGCAGAATTAAGTTGTGTAGAATGATGTGTAAAATGATGTGCATAATGATATGTGGAATGATGTGCAGAATGATGTGTATAATGATGTGTCGAATGATGTGTAGAATGATGATTTGTTGAATGATGTGCAGCATGATGTGTAGAATGAGGTGGGTGTAGAATGATGTGTAGAATTATGTGTAAAATGATGTTTTGAATGCTGTTGTGTGGAATGATGTGTAGAATGATGTGTAGAATGATGTGTAGAATGTTGAGTAGAATGATGTGTTGAAGGACGTGTAGAATGATGTTTGGAATGATGTTGTGTAGAATGACGTCGGAATGAAATGTAGAATGATGTGCAGAATGATGTATTGAAAGATGTGCAGAATGATGTTGAATAGAATGATGTGTCGAATGATGTTTCGAATTACGCTTCGAATAATGTGTAGAATGAGGTGTTGAATGATGTGTAGAATGATGTATAGAATGATGCATAGAATGATGTGTGGAATGATGTGTAGAATGATTTATAGAATGATGTGTAGAATGATGTTGTGTAGAATGATGTGTAGAATGATGTTTAGAATGATGTGTCGAATGATGTGTATAATGATGTGTGGAATGACGTGTAGAATGATGTATAGAATGATGTGCAGAATTATGTTGAGGAGAATGATGTTGGTAAGATTGATGTGTAGAATGAAATGTAGAATGATGTGTAGATGATGTGTAGAATGATGTGTGGAACGATTTGAAGAATTTTTTGCAGAATGATGTGTAGAATGATGTTGTGTAGAATGATGTTTAGAATGATGTGCAGAATGATGTGTGGAATGAAGTTGTGTAGAATGATGTGTAGAATGATGTGTGGAATGACGTGTAGAATGATGTGTAGAATGATGAGTAGAATGATATGTAGAATTATACGGAGAATGATGTGTATAATGACGTTTAGAATGATGTGCAGAAGGATGTGCAGAATGATGAGCAGAATGTTTAAAATGATGCGCACAATGACGTGTCGAATGATATGTAGAATGATGTTAAGTATAGAATGATGTGCAGAATGATGTGTAGAATGATGTGTAGAATGATGTGTAGAATGATAAGTAGAACGATGTGCAGATTGTTGTTTAGAATGCTATGTAAAATGAGGTGTGGAATGATGTCTAGAATGATGTGTATAATGATATGTAGAATGCTGTACAGAATGATGTGTAGAATGAGGTGTAGAATGATGTGTAGAATTATGTTTCGAATGATGTACAGACTTATGTTGAGTAGAATGATGTGTAGAATGATGTGTAGATTGAATTCGAGAATGATGTTTCGAATGATGTTGTGTAGAATGATGATGTGTAGAATGATGTGCGGAATGATGTGTAGAATGGTGTGTGGAATGATGTATAAAATGATGTGCAGAATGATGTTGAGTGAAATGATTTGCAGAATGATGTGTAGAATGATTTGTAGAATGATGTGTAGAATGATGTGTAGAATGATGTGCAGAATGACTTTGTAGAATGATGTGTAGAATGATGCGTAGAAAGATGTGTATAAGATGTGTAGAATGATGCGTAGAATGATGTGTAGAATGATGCGTAGAATGATGTGTAGAATGATGTGTAGAATGATGTGCAGAATGACTTGTAGAATGATGTGTAGAATGATGTGCAGAAGGACGTGTCGAATGATGTGTGGAATGATGTGTAGAATGGTGTGTAGAATGATGTATAGAATGATTTGTGGAATGATGTGTGGAATTATGTGCAGATTGATTGTGTGTAGAATGATGTGCAGAATGATGTGTAGAATGATGTATAGAATGATGTGTAGAATGATTTGTAAAATGATGTGTAGAATTATGTGCAGAATAATTTTGTTTCGAATGATGTGTAGAATGATTTGTAGAATGATGTGTAGAATGACGTGCAGAATGATGTGTAGCATGATGTGTAGAATAATGTGTAGAATGATGTATAGAATGATTTGTAAAAGAACGTGTGGAATTATGTGCAGTTGATTGTGTATGCAATGATGTGTCGAATGATGTGCAGAATGATATGCAGAATGATGTGTAGAATGATGCGCAGAATGACGTGTAGAATAACGTGTAGAATGATGTGCAGAATTACGTGTAGAATGATGTTTAGAATGATGTGTAGAATGATGTGTAGCATGATGTGTAGAATGATGTGTCGAAAGATGTGTAGCATGATGTTTATAATGATGTGTAGAATGATGTGTAGAATGATGTGTAGAATAAAGTTGTTAGCGTTAGTGTTTTCTCAGAAGAATCACTCAACACTCAGAGTCGGTTCCAATGCTGATGCGGCTTTTATTACGCTCAGCGGGGAGGAAAAACTCAGGACCGTATCCAGGTTTCTCTCCACCGAACAAAGGGTTACATGCACCTTTATATGTTTAACAACAGTTACAAAACAGTTTACTACAGCTATACAGCCGATCACGGCTGGACACAAGCCAATCACAACGATTATAGATTACATATAGGTTCGTTTAACCCAATAGAATTCCCCTAGTATCCAGGGAACCATATGTTCGGTTATTGTCAGCTTGGGCTGATCGATGACTTTATAGGTTCTCTCCCTAGTTCTTTCATCTGGGAGAAAAAATTGGTTTATAACCTTGTTTACAGGAGATGGTTTCCCTCTTATCTTTCTTCCTGGGGAATTAATTGGTTTATGACCTTGTTCACAGGAGATGGTTTCCTTCTTATCTCTGTCTTCCCGCATCCCAGGCATTCCTACAGTGGGCCTCACAGGGTTATTGCTTGGTCATTGAACGTTCAACAATTCACAGCTTGACTACCTGATTTCCCATCATGCCTGGGCAGCCATTTTATTTGTGTGTCCACTTTAAACGTATATGCGTTTAGATATATCTAGCAGATGCCTAATGCCTAGTATTCTGGTATATTCTAAAGGTGCCTACCTCAACAACAACTCTCCCTTTCGGAAAAGCGACTAGTCCTAGTCCCTTTTTAACCGACCATTCGACCTTTATTAGATTTTGTGCATGGCCCGGTACTCCCTGCCTCAACGTGCTGGCCAGTCACGCGGTTTCAGGAGTCCCGGTTGCTTAAATCGAATTGACAAAGGCCAAATCCTCCTACCCCCTTATAAAACAGGCTTGTTTAGTATCCGGGGAACGGTGATTTGTCCGTCTTCGTTACGTGGTGTCTGCATGCCTGGCAGGTTATTGCTAAGATCAATTGTATCCCGGCCAATATATGTGAAATTATTCGAATCCATGGGTGGTTGTTCACATTTATTCCCCAGTCCCAGACCTTTCTCCACCAACTCTGAATTTGTAAGTCTACCTCGGTATCTTCTTCCAGTACTTTGATTTTAGTTTGTAGTTGGTGGTTGAGCTTTACGGATTGACCCACTCTGAGCCTCAACTCTCGTAATACTTCGGTTAGATGTGGGATAAGGACCTGATCTGGTTCATCCTAAGCCTGTAAATGATCATGGAGCTGATCGGTTACCTCAATACTTTCGTTCTTCCGGCGCCTAACCTGGGTGATATGCGCTTGCCCGATCGCGACAGGTCGTAGTGGTGTAAAGCAAAAGTTTGGCTGTGGTATAGGGCACGGCAGGTCATTATACTGGAATGAACGCTCAGTAGTAGAGACGCAGTAGCTTCCCTTCCCTCCGTAGCCTGCCCTCGCGAAGTGCATGTGTGCGGGCACTATTTCTAGTACACACCCGTCGGTTCGGTTAAACCCGCACTCGTCTCGCTCCCCTCTGCCCACCGGGTGTGGGCATACTGTGATTTCCCCCTTTTTCTTGCAATCTGCTCGGGAAATCCCGGTAAGTATGTTGTTTCGACGAACGGCAGAGGTGGTGGTCAGGTAGTCGCGTATGGAGACATTTTCCCGTATTATTCCGATATTCTCTCGTTGGTATAGGGGGAACGGCCCTGAGTCCGGCGTGGCTATAGGAATCATCAGGACTATCCCTATCCCGGTAGTCCTACCCATCTGTCAATCTGGAATTGCTGAGTATACTCTGGTCAGTCCCTTCAGAGTATAATTATCCAGTGTCCCCCTTTGGTTAGCCAACTGAGCTAAATGTGAACTGTCTATCCAATCGGTAGTTCCCCGCGTTGGATCTGATCGAGATTGTGGCGATCTGTCCCACCATCCACAGATCATAAGCGTGACAGAGTTGCCCCTGTCTTTGCTTTCGCTGTATCTTCCTGTTCTCTATCAATGAGGTGATTGATGGTTCTGGCGTGAGCTTCCAGGACTGAGATGCCATCCAGCTGGATTTTGACACCCTCCTTTCCGAGTTTGGTTTGGTCTTCCTGGTTTTGCTCCACCCTCTCCAATAACCCCTTCATCACCCCTCTAAGCTGTTCCACCCTCTCATTTAATCCTTGTATGTCTATCGAGTTCACTACGGAGGTCCCTGTATTGAAACGGTAGCAACATCAACAACTATTTCCCTCATCATCCTGGGGGCTAACCCCTGTCCCCGGAACCTACTGGCACCCATTGCATCGGCAGCCTGCTGCATTACAACTTTACTTAATACATTGTACATCTTCCTTGACTGTTCTGGACAGTATTCCGGCATCTGGATGCTTGAAATATTGATCAGAACAAGCACAATTTCATGTTTAACATTATCATACAACAGTTCCCCCTCGTTGTACATTACAATCCGATTCTCTGGTCGCTTCGTAGTTATGGGGCAAGGCAGTTCCTCGGGCAAAGTAGTGATTCTCCATGGGGCGCGGTGTCGGAGGGGGTGAGAAACATGCATACAATGATATTGCAGCCGCCCCCGCCTCCTCGCAATACCCACACAGCCCTATTCCCTTCTTGCGGATGACTGATTGCTGGGATTGTCCCGGAGGCGCGCAAATTATGCCGAAAGTACATTCATCAGGCCCTTTGACATCCCTCCGTTTAATGCATCTGCTCCTTATACCCGTGGAGCACTGTACACATACTCTTATTCTTATTTGGATTCTTATTAGGATTCACTTGTATCCATGCATTAAAATAAGTCCTGTCCTTGCTCCAGTCCTTGGCTGCTGGGATGCACATTCCGTCCGTTAAATTAAACAAGACTCCATAGTTCAGGTAGTTGTTTATTTCCAGCGTGCTCTGCTGTCCGTCGGTGTTGCCCAGGGTACGTGCATGTCGCAGGGCTATCCATATTACGAGTAGCGCCTTTCTAATTCCCATTCCGGTAAGTATTCTCTGTAATTTTAAACAGACGGCCTGGTCGTCACCAGGGGTTAAGTTTTTTGCTCTACGAGTGTCCCTGTCACCCTGCAAAATCAGAAGCACAAGGTTATAATCGAATCATTTCGAGCTGAATCTGTCGGGCGTGCGCCCGTGTCTTTACCCACTTAAATATTACCCAAACTCCTATGACCAAGGCCTAAGCTATTCCTCCAAACATCGCTGTCTGCTTTATCGTTAGGTTGGGTTTGTGGACTACACCTACCCACCGTGGGGTGCATTGGCTCTTTTGCCAGAGGTGATGGTGCTATGGCTGCGCACTGCACTATCCGTCTAGTCCTGTTATCTCTTCCAGCCTGTTTATCTTAGCTTTTAACTCTTCAATTTGTTTTATTGAATATCTATTTCTTTATTGTATCAGGCAAGTATTATTACATAAGCTAGTTCTGTTTTTATTTTTGTTTCCTCTGTTAGGTGAGTCTTTTTTTTTCCTATTAATAAATCCAAATTAATAATGTTCAGTAGAAAACGGCTGTCAATGGAAAGGGTTAACTCCTTTCCAGGTTTGTAAGAAGACCTGATGTCATTACGTGACTTCACGTAATCATCTGAAAAAAAAGTCTTTGTGCCTTCAAAGCTGGCTTCGAAATTAGGAATCCGTTAAAAACAGCATAAAGCATTAGAGTAAACTCCAATGTTTTCTTAACTTTTAATTCAAGTACTTGCCAAAGAATTTTTTTTTAAATTGTTTTAAAACAAGACCACACATACAATAGCAATTTTGTTTACTGAAATTAAATTCTGTTTTTTTTTTATTTCTCTCTTTCTCCTCATTATCTTCAAAACCCTCCTGCTTCTTTAGACTGTTCGGGACATTTTTGATAAACACTGTCCATTTTGGAAATCTTTTCAAACTGCATTGAAACTTTTTCATAATTGAAAATTCGAATCCATGTAGAGTGTTTTTTAGTTATTCCAATTTTTTTTTCCTTATAATTAAACCAATATCTTTTTCACAGAAAACATCAACTAGTATTTACTAAGTTATGTCTTTTTCCATTTAGTCCGTTATATCTTTTTTTTCTTTCTTCAAATTAGGTTTTGTATTTTACACGGAGGATTCGTAACTCCATAAAGTTGTTAATTTAAAATCATTTGTTTACTTTCAAAGTGGCGTCTTTATCTTTTTATTTTTTTTCATAACTGGAAGGGAGTCCAGCTTTGAGAGTTTGAGGGCTGCCTTTCGTTATCTCAAAATGCTCCAGTTTCAAAGTCGTTACTAAAGCTTGCTGTTTTTTAACATTTTCCAAAAGTTCCTTTTACACCTTCGCAGATAGCTCGCCACTTGCCCAGGAGTTTGACATGATCAGATTTAATTTAATCTTTTTCTTTTTTTTAAATCCACCTCAGTATTTCCTGTGCCTTCTCTGAATATCTCAAAATCCCAATTCAAACTTTGTAATTTCATTCTTTATTGAAAACTTTTTTTTTAAAGCATTCTTTATCTCATTCCGAGACTAAATTTATGTCTTTCAACCCAATCAATCATTGCATGTTTTCTTTAGGCAAGTAAGTGAGCGTGTCAAATAAATATTTTGCTCAACAAACCTATCCTTTACTTGTTTATTTTCCTAGCTCCGTAACTTATCATCCGATAAATCCACACCTGCGTTTCTAACTTAAATGTCTTAAAACTTCCCACATACAGAACAACATTACAAAGGGTTAAAAAAAGACTTTCACTCTGTTTCTAAAATAAACAGACACTTGCATTCCTCTTCCAACCAGGCTTTCGGAACATGAAAACATAAGAAAATTCATTCTGCAGTCAAAAATCACACAGACACTTCTTATCTCTGTCTTCCCGCATCCCAGGCATTTCTACAGTGGGCCTCACAGGGTTATTGCTTGGTCATTGAACGTTCAACAGTTAACAGCTTGACTACCTGATTTCCCATCATGCCTGGGCAGCCATTTTATGTGTGTGTCCACTTTAAACTTATATGCGTTTAGATATATCTAGCAGGTGCCAAATGCCTAGTATTCTGGTATATTCTGAAGGTGCCTAACTCCTACAACAAAGTTGTGTAGATTGATGTGTAGAATGATGAGTAGAATGATGTGTAGAATGATGTGTGGAATGATGTGTAGAATGATGTGTCGAATGATGTGTAGATTGATGTGCAGAATGATGTGTAGAATCATATGCAGAATGATGTGTAGAATGATGTATAGAAAGATGTTGTGTGGAATGATGTGTGGAATGAAATGTCGAATGTTGAGTGGAATGATGCGTAGAATGACGTGTAAAATGATGTGTAGAATGATGTGTAGAATGATTTGAAGAATGATGTGTTGGAGGATGTGTCGAATGATGCGTATAATGATGCGTAGAATGATGCGTCGAATGATGCGTAGAATGTTGCGTAGAATGATGCGTAGAATGATGTGGGGAATAATGTGTCGAATGACGTGCAGAATGATGTGTAGAATGATGTATAGAATGATGCGCAGAATGATGTGTAGAATTATGTGTAGAATGACGTTTAGAATCATGTGTGGAATGATGTGTAGAATGATGTGTAGAATGATGTGTAGAAAGATGTGTAGCATGATGCGTATAATGACGTGTAGAATAATGTGGAGAATGATGTGAAGATTGTTGTGCAGAATGATGCGTAGAATGATGTGTAGAATGATGTGCAGAAAGATGTGTAGAATGATGCGTAGAATGATGTGTAGAATGATGTGTAGAATGATGTGCAGATTGATGTGTCGAATGATGTGTAGACTGATGTGTAGAACGATGTGTAGATTAATGTGTAGAATGATGTGTAGAATGTGGGCAGAATGATGTGTTGAAAGATGTGTCGAATGATGCGTAGATTGATGTGTAGAATCATGTGTAAAATGATGTGTAGAGTTTTGTGTAGAATGATGTGTAGAATGATGTGTAGAAAGATGTGTAGCATGATGCATATAATGATGTGTAGAATGATGTATAGAATGATGTGTAGAATGAAGTTGTGTAGATTGATGTGTAGAATGATGTGTAGAATGATGTGTAGAATGATGTGTAGAATGATGTGTAGATTGATGTGCAGAATGATGTGTAGAATGATGTGCAGATTGATATGTCGAATGATGTGTCGAATGAAGTGTAGAATGATGTGTAGAATTATGTGTAGAATGATGTGTAGAATAATGTGCAGAATGATGTGCAGAAAGATGTGTAGAATGATGCGTATAATGATGTGTAGAAGGATGTGTAGAATGATGTGTAGAATGATGTGTAGACAGATGTGTAGAATGATGAGCAGAACGATTTGTAGAATGAAGTCTAGAATGATGTACAGAATGATGTGCAGAATGATGGTGAGTAGAATGTTGAGCCGAATAATGTGTAGAATGATGTGTGGAATAATGTGTAGAATGCCGTGTAGAATGATTTGTAAAATGTTGTGTAGAATAATGTGTAGAATGCCGTGTAGAATGATGTTTAGAATGACGTGTAGAATGATGTGCATAATGATGTGGAGAACGAAGTGTAGAATGATGTGTAGAATGCTGTTGTGTAGATTGGAGAGTAGAATGATGTCTACATTGAAGTGTAGAATGATGTATATAATGTTGTGCAGAATGTTGTTATGAATGATGTGTAAAATGAGGTTTGGAGGGATGTCTATAATGACGTGCGCAATGACGTGTAGAATTCTGTGTAGATTGATGTGCCGAATGATGTGTAGAATGATGTGTAGAAAGATGTTTAGAATGATGCGTCGAATGATGTGTAGAATGATGTGTAGAATGATGAAGTGTAGAATGATGTGTAGACTAATGTCGTGTAGAATGATGTGTAGAATGATGTTTAGAATGATGTGTAGAATGACGTGTAGAATGATATATAGAATGATGTGTAGAATGATGTTGTGTAGAATGATGTGTGGAATGATGTGTAGAATGATGTATAGAATGATGTGCAGAATGATGTATAGAATGATGTGTAGAATGTGGTGTTGCATGATGTTGTGCAGAATGATGTGTAGAATGATGTGTAGAATGATGTGTAGAATGATGTGTAGAATGACGTGTAAGATTATGTATAGAATGATGTGTAGAATAACGTGTTGAATGATGTGTAGAATGATGTGTCGAATGAAGTGAAGATTGATGTGCAGAATGATGCGTAGAATGATGTGTAGAATGCTGTGTAGAATGATGTGCAGATTGATGTGTCGAATGATGTGTAGAATGATGTGTAGAATGATGTGTAGATTGATATGGAGAATGATGTGTAGAATGTGGGTAGAATGATGTGAGAATGATGTTTTGTAGAATGATGTTCAGAATGACGTGTAGAATGATGTGCATAACGATGTGTAGAAAGATGTGTAGCATGATGTGTAGAAAGATGTGTAGAATGATGCGTAGAATGATGTGTAGAATGATGTGCAGAATGATGTGTAAAATGATGTGTAGAATGATATGTAGAACGATGTGTAGACAGATGTGTAGAATGATGCCTAGAATGATGTGTAGAATTATGTGTCGAATGATGGGTAGAATGTTGTGTTGAAAGATGTGTCGAATGATGCGTAGAATGATGTGCAGAATGACGTGTAAAATGATGTGTAGAATGATGTGTAGAATGATGTGTAGAATGATCTGTGGAAATATGTGTAGCATGATGCATATAATGATGTGTAGAATGATGTATGGAATGATGTGTAGAATGAAGTTGTGTAGATTGATGTGTAGAATGAAGTGTAGAATGATGTGCAGAATGATGTGTAGAATGATGTGTAGATTGATGTGTAGAATGATGTGTAGAATGATGTGCAGATTGATGTGTCGAATGACGTGTCGAATGATGTGTAGAATGATGTGCAGAAAGATGTGCAGAATGATGCGTAGAATGATGTGTAGAATGATGTGTAGAATGATGTGTAGAATGATGTGTAAAATGACGTGTAGAATGACGTGTAGAATGAAGTTGTGTAGATTGATGTGTAGAATGATGTGTAGCATGATGTGTAGAATGATGCGTAGAATGATGTGCAGAATCATGTGTAGAATGATGTGTAGAATGAAGTGTAAAAAAGATGTGTAGAATGATGCGTAGAATGATGTGTAGAATGATGTGTGGAATGATGTGCAGATTGATGTGTCGAATGATGTGTAGAATGATGTGTAGAATGATATGTAGAAAGATGTGCAGAATGATGCGTAGAATGATGTGTCGAATGATGTGTCGATTGATATGTAGAATGATGTGTAGAATGATGTGCAGATTGATGTGCAGAATGATATGTTGAAAGATGTGTCGAATGATGTGTAAAATGACGTGTAGAATGATGTGTAGAATGCTGTGTAGAATGATGTGCAGAAAGATGTGCAGCATGATGTGTAGAATGATGTGTAGAATGATGTGCGGATTGATGTGCCGAATGATGTGTAGAATAATGTGTAGAATGATGTGTAGAAAGATGTGTAGAATGCTGCGTAGAATGATGTGTAGAATGATGTGTAGAAAGATGTGTCGAATGTTGCGTAGAATGATGTGTAGAATGATGTGTAAAATGATGTGCAGAATGATGTGTCGAATGATGTGCAGAACGATGTGTAAATCATGTGGTGTAGAATAATGTGCAGATTGTTGAGTAGAATGATGTGTAGAATGATGTGTAGAATGATGTGCATAATGATGTGTAGAATGATGTGTAGAATGATGCGTAGAATGATGTGTAGAATGATGTGCAGAATGATGTGTAAAATTATGTGTAGAATGATATGTAGAACGATGTGTAGACAGATGTGTAGAATGATGCCTAGAATGATGTGTAGAATTATGTGTCGAATGATGGGTAGAATGTTGTGTTGAAAGATGTGTCGAATGATGCGTAGAATGATGTGCAGAATGATGTGTAAAATGATGTGTAGAATGATGTGTAGAATGATGTGTAGAATGATCTGTGGAAAGATGTGTAGCATGATGCATATAATGATGTGTAGAATGATGTATGGAATGATGTGTAGAATGAAGTTGTGTAGATTGATGTGTAGAATGAAGTGTAGAATGATGAGCAGAATGATGTGTAGAATGATGTGTAGATTGATGTGTAGAATGATGTGTAGAATGATGTGCAGATTGATGTGTCGAATGACGTGTCGAATGATGTGTAGAATGATGTGCAGAAAGATGTGCAGAATGATGCGTAGAATGATGTGTAGAATGATGTGTAGAATGATGTGTAGAATGATGTGTAAAATGACGTGTAGAATGACGTGTAGAATGAAGTTGTGTAGATTGATGTGTAGAATGATGTGTAGCATGATGTGTAGAATGATGCGTAGAATGATGTGCAGAATCATGTGTAGAATGATGCGTAGAATGAAGTGTAAAAAAGATGTGTAGAATGATGCGTAGAATGATGTGTAGAATGATGTGTAGAATGATGTGTAGAATGATGTGTAAAATGACGTGTAGAATGACGTGTAGAATGAAGTTGTGTAGATTGATGTGTAGAATGATGTGTAGCATGATGTGTAGAATGATGCGTAGAATGATGTGCAGAATCATGTGTAGAATGATGCGTAGAATGAAGTGTAAAAAAGATGTGTAGAATGATGCGTAGAATGATGTGTAGAATGATGTGTGGAATGATGTGCAGATTGATGTGTCGAATGATGTGTAGAATGATGTGTAGAATGATATGTAGAAAGATGTGCAGAATGATGCGTAGAATGATGTGTCGAATGATGTGTCGATTGATATGTAGAATGATGTGTAGAATGATGTGCAGATTGATGTGCAGAATGATATGTTGAAAGATGTGTCGAATGATGTGTAAAATGACGTGTAGAATGATGTGTAGAATGCTGTGTAGAATGATGTGTAGAAAGATGTGCAGCATGATGTGTAGAATGATGTGTAGAATGATGTGCGGATTGATGTGCCGAATGATGTGTAGAATAACGTGTAGAATGATGTGTAGAAAGATGTGTCGAATGTTGCGTAGAATGATGTGTAGAATGATGTGTAAAATGATGTGCAGAATGATGTGTAGAATGATGTGCGGATTGATGTGCCGAATGATGTGTAGAATAACGTGTAGAATGATGTGTAGAAAGATGTGTCGAATGTTGCGTAGAATGATGTGTAGAATGATGTGTAAAATGATGTGCAGAATGATGTGTAGAATGATGTGCAGAACGATGTGTAAATCATGTGGTGTAGAATAATGTGCAGATTGTTGAGTAGAATGATGTGTAGAATGATGTGTAGAATGATGTGTATAATGATGTGTAGAATGATGTGTAGAAAGATGTGTCCATTGATGTGTAGAATGATGTGTAGAATAATTTGAAGAATGATGTGTAGAATGATGTGTAAAATGATGTGTAGAATGATGTGCAGAATGATGTGCAGAATAATGTGTTGAATGATGTGTAGAATGATGTGTAGAATGATGTGTAAATCATGTGGTGTGGAATGATGTGTAGAATGACGTGTAGAATTATGTGCAAAATGATTTGTAGAATAACGTGTAGAATGATGTGTAGAATGAGGTGTAGAATGATACGTACAATGAAGAGTAGAATGATGCGTAGAATAAGGTGCAGATTGATGTGCAGAATGATGTGTAGAATGATGTGTAGATTGATGTGTAGAATGATGTGCAGAATGATGCTTAGAATGATGTGTAGAATGATGTGTAGAATGATGTGCAGATTGATGTGTCGAATGATGTGTAGAATGATGTGTAGAATGATGTGTAGAAAGTTGTGTAAAATGATGCGTAGAATGATGTGTAGAAAGATGTATAGAATGATGCGTAGAATGATGTGTAGAATGCTATGTTGAATGATGTGCGCATTGATGTGTAGAATGATGTGTAGAATGTTGTGTTGAATGATGTGTAGAAAGATGTGCAGAATGATGCGTAGAATAATGTGTAGAATGATGTGTAGAATGATATGTAGAATGATGTGTAGAATGCTGTGTAGAATGATGTGTAGAAAGATGTGCAGCATGATGTGTAGAATGATGTGTAGAATGATGTGCGGATTGATGTGCCGAATGATGTGTAGAATGATGTGTAGAATGATGTGTAGAATGATGTGTAGAATGATGCGTAGAATGATGTGTAGAATGATGTGTAGGAAGATGTGTCGAATGATGCGTAGAATGATGTGTAGAATGATGTGTAAAATGATGTGCAGAATGATGTGTAGAATGATGTGTAGAATGATTTGCAGAACGATGTGTAAATCATGTGGTGTAGAATAATGTGCAGATTGTTGAGTAGAATGATGTGTAGAATGATGTGTAGAATGATGTGTATAATGATGTGTAGAATGATGTGTAGAAAGATGTGTCCATTGATGTGTAGAATGATGTGTAGAATGATGTGTAGAAAGATGTGTAGAATAATGCGTAGAATGATGTGTAGAATGATGTGTAGAAAGATGTGTCGAATGATGCGTAGAATGATGTGTAGAATGATGTGTAAAATGATGTGCAGAATGATGTGTCGAATGATGTGTAGAATGATTTGCAGAACGATGTGTAAATCATGTGGTGTAGAATAATGTGCAGATTGTTGAGTAGAATGATGTGTAGAATGATGTGTAGAATGATGTGTATAATGATGTGTAGAATGATGTGTAGAAAGATGTGTCCATTGATGTGTAGAATGATGTGTAGAATGATGTGTAGAAAGATGTGTAGAATAATGCGTAGAATGATGTGTAGAATGATGTGTAGAAAGATGTGTCGAATGATGCGTAGAATGATGTGTAGAATGATGTGTAAAATGATGTGCAGAATGATGTGTCGAATGATGTGTAGAATGATTTGCAGAACGATGTGTAAATCATGTGGTGTAGAATAATGTGCAGATTGTTGAGTAGAATGATGTGTAGAATGATGTGTAGAATGATGTGTATAATGATGTGTAGAATGATGTGCAGAAAGATGTGTCCATTGATGTGTAGAATGATGTATAGAATGATGTGTAGAATAATTTGAAGAATGATGTGTAGAATGATGTGTAGAATGATGTGTAGAATGATGTGCAGAATGATGTGCAGATTGATGTGTCGAATGATGTGTAGAATGATGTGTAGAATGATGTGTAGAAAGTTGTGTAACATGATGCGTAGAATGATGTGTAGAAAGATGTATAGAATGATGCGTAGAATGATTTGTAGAATGATATGTAGAATGAAGTGCAGATTGATGTGTAGAATGATGTGTAGAATGTTGTATTGAATGATGTGTAGAAAGATGTGCAGAATGATGCGTATAATAATGTGTAGAATGATGTGTAGAATGATATGTAGAATGATCTGTAGAATGATGTGTAGAATGATGTGCAGATTGATGTGTAGAATGATGTGCAGAATGATGGGTAGAATGATGTGTTGAAAGATGTGTCGAATGATGCGTAGAATGATGTGTAGAATGATGTGTAAAATGATGTGCAGAATGATATGTAGAATGATGTATAGAATGTTGTGTAGAATGATGTGTAAATCATGTGGTGTAGAATGATGTGCAGAATGATGTGCAGAATAATGTGTCGAATGATTTGTAGAATGATTTGTTGAAAGAGGTGCAGAATGATGCGTAGAATGATCAGAAGAATGATGCGTAGAATGATGTGTAGAATGATGTGTAGAATGATGTGTAGAATGAATTTGTGTAGATTGATGTGTAGAATGATGTGTAGAATGATGTGTAGAATAATTTGAAGAATGATGTGTTGAAAGATGTGTAGAATGATGCGTTGAGTGATGTGCAGAATAATGTGTTGAATGATGTGCAGAATGATGTCTCGAATGATGTGTAAATCATGTGGTGTAGAATGACGTGTAGAATGATGTGTAGAATAATGTGCAGAATGATTTGTAGAATGAAGTCTAGAATGATGTACAGAATGATGTGCAGAATGATGGTGAGTAGAATGTTGAGCCGAATAATGTGTAGAATGATGTGTGGAATAATGTGTAGAATGCCGTGTAGAATGATTTGTAGAATGTTGTGTAGAATGATGTGTAGAATGATGTTTTGTAGAATGATGTTTAGAATGACGTGTAGAATGATGTGCAGATTGATGTGGAGAACGAAGTGTAGAATGATGTGTAGAATGCTGTTGTGTAGATTGAAGAGTAGAATGATGTCTACATTGAAGTGTAGAATGATGTGTATAATGTTGTGCAGAATGTTGTTATAAATGATGTGTAAAATGAGGTTTGGATGGATGTCTATAATGATGTGTGCAATGACGTGTAGAATTCTGTGTAGATTGATGTGCCGAATGATGTGTAGAATGATGTGTAGAAAGATGTTTAGAATGATGCGTCGAATGATGTGTAGAATGATGTGTCGAATGATGTGCAGATTGATGTGTCGAATGATGTGTAGAATGATGTGTAGAATGATGTGTAGAATGATGTGCAGAACGATGTGTAAATCATGTGGTGTAGAATAATGTGCAGATTGTTGAGTAGAATGATGTGTAGAATGATGCGTTGAATGATGTGTAGAATGATGTGTAGAAAGATGTGTCGATTGATGTGTAGAATGATGTGTAGAATGATGTGTAGAATAATTTGAAGAATGATGTGTTGAAAGATGTGTAGAATGATGTGCAGAATGATGTGCAGAATGATGTGCAGAATAATGTGTTGAATGATGTGTAGAATGATGTCTAGAATGATGTGTAAATCATGTCGTGTAGAATGATGTGTAGAATGACGTGTAGAATTATGTGCAGAATGATTTGTAGAATAATGTGTAGAATGATGTGTAGAATGATGTGTAGAATGATGTGTAGAATGATGCGTAGAATGAAGAGTAGAATGATGCGTAGAATAAGGTGCAGATTGATGTGCAGAATGATGTGTAGAATGATGTGTAGAATGATGTGCAGATTGATGTGTCGAATGATGTGTAGAATGATGTGTAGAATGATGTGTAGAATGATGTGCAGATTGAAGTGTCGAATGATGTGTAGAATGATGTGTAGAATGATGTGTAGAAAGTTGTGTAAAATGATGCGTAGAATGGTGTGTAGAAAGATGTATAGCATGATGCGTAGAATGATGTGCAGAATGATATGTAGAATGATCTGTAGAATGTTGTGTAGAATGATGTGTAGATTGATGTGTAGAATGATGTGCAGAATGATGGGTAGAATGATGTGTTGAAAGATGTGTCGAATGATGCGTGGAATGATTTGTAGAATGATGTGTAAAATGATGTGCAGAATGGTATGTAGAATGATGTGTAGAATGATGTGTAGAATGATGTGTAAATCATGTGGTGTAGAATGATGTGCAGAATGATGTGCAGAATAATGTTTCGATAGATTTGTAGAATGATTTGTTGAAAGATGTGTAGAATGATGCGTAGAATGATCGGAAGAATGATGCGTAGAATGATGTGTAGAATGATCTGTAGAATGATGTGTAGAATGAAGTTGTGTAGATTGATGTGTAGAATGATGTGTAGAATGATGTGTAGAATAATTTGAAGAATGATGTGTTGAAAGATGTGTAGAATGATGCGGTTAATGATGTGCAGAATAATGTGTTGAATGATGTGCAGAATGATGTCTCGAATGATGTGTAAATCATGTGGTGTAGAATGACGTGTAGAATGATGTGTAGAATTATGTGCAGAATGATTTGTAGAATGAAGTCTAGAATGATGTACAGAATGATGTGCAGAATGATGGTGAGTAGAATGTTGAGCCGAGTAATGTGTAGAATGATGTGTGGAATAATGTGTAGAATGCCGTGTAGAATGATTTGTAGAATGTTGTGTAGAATGATGTGTAGAATGATGTTTTGTAGAATGATGTTTAGAATGACGTGTAGAATGATGTGCATAATGATGTGGAGAACGAAGTGTAGAATGATGTTTAGAATGCTGTTGTGTAGATTGAAGAGTAGAATGATGTCTACATTGAAGTGTAGAATGATGTGTATAATGTTGTGCAGAATGTTGTTATGAATGATATGTAAAATGAGGTTTGGATGGATGTCTATAATGATGTGTGCAATGACGTGTAGAATTCTGTGTAGATTGATGTGCCGAATGATGTGTAGAATGATGTGTAGAAAGATGTTTAGAATGATGCGTCGAATGATGTGTAGAATGATGTGTAGAATGATGTGCAGATTGATGTGTCGAATGATGTGTAGAATGATGAAGTGTAGAATGATGTGTAGACTAATGTTGTGTAGAATGATGTGTAGAATGATGTTTAGAATGATGTGTAGAATGACGTGTAGAATGATATATAGAATGCTGTGTAGAATGATGTTGTGTAGAATGATGTGTGGAATGATGTGTAGAATGATGTGTAGAATGTTGTGCAGAATGATGTATAGAATGATGTGTAGAATGTGGTGTAGCATGATATTGTGCAGAATGATGTGTAGAATGATGTGTAGAATGATGTGCAGAATGATGTGTAGAATTATGTGTAAAATTATGTGTAGAATGATGTGTAGAATAACGTGTTGAATGATGTGTAGAATGATGTGTAGAATGAAGTGAAGATTGATGTTTAGAATGATGCGTAGAATGATGTGCAGAATGATGTGTGGAATGATGTGCAGATTGATGAGTCGAATGATGTGTAGAATGATGTGTAGAATGATGTGTAGATTGATATGGAGAATGATGTGTAGAATGTGGGTAGAATGATGTGTAGAATGATGTTTTGTAGAAGGATGTTCAGAATGACGTGTAGAATGATGTGCATAATGATGTGTAGAAAGATGTGTAGCATGATGTGTAGAAAGATGTGTAGAATGTTCCGTAGAATGATGTGTAGAATGACGTGTAGAATAATGTACAGAATGATGTGGAGAAAGATGTGTAGAATGATGCATAGAATGATGTGTAGAATGATGTGTAGAATGATGTGTAGAATGATGTGGAGAAAGATGTGCAGAATGATGTGTAGAATGATGCGTAGAATGATGCGTAGAATGATGAGTAGAAAGATGTGTAGCATGAAGCATATAATGATGTGTAGATTGATGTGTAGAATGATGTGTAGAATGATGTGTAGAATGATGCGTAGAATGGTGTGTAGAATCATGTGTAGAATGATGTGCAGAATGACGTGTAAAAAAGATGTGTAGAATGATGCGTAGAATGATGTGTAGAATGATGTGTGGAATGAGGTGCAGATTGATGTGTCGAATGATGTGTAGAATGATGTGTAGAATGATGTGTAGAATGATGCGGAGAATGATGTGTAGAATGATGTGTAGATTGATATGGAGAATGATGTGTAGAATGATGCGTAGAATGATGCGTAGAATGATGAGTAGAAAGATGTGTAGCATGAAGCATATAATGATGTGTAGATTGATGTGTAGAATGATGTGTAGAATGATGTGTAGAATGATGCGTAGAATGGTGTGTAGAATGATGCGCAGAATGATGTGCAGATTGATGTGCAGAATGATATGTTGAAAGATGTGTCGAATGAGGTGTAAAATGACATGTAGAATGATGTGCGGATTGATGTGCCGAATGATGTGTAGAATGATGTGTAGAATGATGTGTAGAAAGATGTGTAGAATGATGCGTAGAATGATGTGCAGAATGATGTGTAGAAAGATGTGTCGAATGATGCGTAGAATGATGTGTAGAATGATGTGTAAAATGCTGTGTCGATTGATGTGTTGAAAGATGTGTCGAATGATGCGTAGAATGATGTGTAAATCATGTGGTGTAGAATGATGTGCAGATTGTTGAGTAGAATGATGTGTAGAATGATGTGTAGAATGATGTGCAGAATGATGCGTAGAATGATGAGTAGAATGATGTGTAGAATGTTGTGTAGAATGATGTGCAGAATAATGCTTTGAATGATGTGTAGAATGATGTCTAGAATGATGTGTAAATCATGTGGTGTAGAATGATGTGTAGAATTATGTGCAGAATGATTTGTAGAATGATGTGTCGTATGATGTGTAGAATGATACGTAGAATGACGTGTCGAATGATGTGTTGAATGATGTGTAGAATGATGTCTAGAATGACCTGTAAATCATGTGGTGTAGAATGATGTGTAGAATTATGTGCAGAATGATTTGTAGAATGACGTGTAGAATGATGTGCAGATTGGTGCGCAGAATGACGTGTAGAATGATGTGTAGAATGATGTGTGGAATGATGTGTAGATTGATGTGTAGAATGATGTGTAGAATGATGCGTAGAATGATGTGTAGAATGATGTGTAGAATGATGTGCAGATTGATGTGTCGAATGATGTGAAGAATGATGTGCAGAATGATGTTTAGAAAGTTGTGGTGAATGATGCGTAGAATGATTTGTTGAAAGATGAGTAGACAGATGTGTAGAATGATACGTAGAATGACGTGTCGAATGATGTGTTGAATGATGTGTAGAATGATGTCTAGAATGACCTGTAAATCATGTGGTGTAGAATGATGTGTAGAATTATGTGCAGAATGATTTGTAGAATGACGTGTAGAATGATGTGCAGATTGGTGCGCAGAATGATGTGTAGAATGATGTGTAGAATGATGTGTAGAATGATGTGTAGATTGATGTGTAGAATGATGTGTAGAATGATGCGTAGAATGATGTGTAGAATGATGTGTAGAATGATGTGCAGATTGATGTGTCGAATGATGTGAAGAATGATGTGCAGAATGATGTTTAGAAAGTTGTGTAGAATGATGCGTAGAATGATTTGTTGAAAGATGAGTAGACAGATGCGTAGAATGATACGAAGAATGATGCGTAGAATGATGTTTAGGATGATGTGTAGAATGATGTGTAGAATGAAGTTGTGTAGATTGATGTGTAAAATGATGTGCTGAATGATGTGTAGAATAATTTGAAGAATGATGTGTTGAAAGATTTGTAGAATGATGCGTTGAATGATGTGTAGAATTATGTGTAGATGATGTGCAGAATGATGTGTAGAATAATGTGCAGATTGATGTGCAGAACGATGTGCAGAATGATGTGTAGAATGATGTGTAGAAAGATGTGTAGAATGGTGCATAGAATGATGTGTAGAATGATGTGTGGAATGATTTGTAGAATGATGTGTAGAATGATGTGTAGATTGATGTGCAGAATGATGAGTAGAATGATGCGCAGAATGATTTGTAGAATGATGTGTAAAATGATGTGCAGATTGTTGTGTCGAAAGATGTGTAGGATGATGTGTAGAATGATGTGTAGAAAGATGTGTAGAATGATGTGTAGAACGTTGAGTAGAATGATGCGTAGAATGATGTGTAGAATGATGTGTAGAATGATGTTGTGTAGAATGATGTGTAGGATGATGTGCAGAATGACTTGTAGAATGATGTATAGCATGATGCGCAGAATAATGTGTAGAATTATGTGCAGAATGTTGCGTAGAATGATGCATAGAATGATGTGTAGAATGATGTGTAGAATGATGTGTAGAATGATTTGTAGAATGATGTGTTGAAAGATGTGTAGAATGATGTGCAGAATGTTGCGTAGAATGATGCATAGAATGAATTGTAGAATGATGTGTAGAATGATGTGTAAGTCGTGTGGTGTAGAATGATGTGTAGAATGATGTGTAGAATGATGTGTAGAATGATTTGTAGAATGATGTGTTGAAAGATGTGTAGAATGATGTGTAGAATGATACGCAGAATGATGCGTAGAATGATGTGTAGAATGATGAGTAGAATGATGTGCAGAATGAAGTTGTGTAGATTGATGTGTAGAATGATGTGTAGAATGAGGTGTAGAATAATTTGAATAATGATGTGTTGAAAGATGTGTAGAATGATACGTAGAATGATGCGTAGAATGATGCGTAGAATGATGTGTAGAATGATGTGTCGAATGATATGTAGATTGATGTGTAGAATGATGTGTAAATCATGTGGTGTAGAATGATGTGTAGAATGATGTGTAGAATTATGTGCAGAATGATTTGTAGAATGATGTGTAGAATGACGTGCAGATTGGTGTGCAGAATGATGTGTAGAATGATGTGTAGAATGATGTGTAGAAAGATGTGTAGAATGGTGCATAGAATGATATGTAGAATGAAGTGAGGAATGATTTGTAGAATGATGTGTAGAATGATGTTTAGATTGTTGTGTAGAATGATGTGTAGAATGATGCGTAGAATGATGTGTAGAATGATGTGTAGAATGATGTGCAGGATGATGTGTCGAATGATGTGTAGAATGATGTGTTGAATGATGTGTAGAAAGATGTGTAGAATGATACGAAGAATGATGCGTAGAATGATGTGTAGAATGATGTGTAGAATGATGTGTAGAAAGTTGTGTAGAATGATGCGTAGAATGATGTGCAGAAAGATGCGTAGAATGAGGCGTAGAATGATGTGTAGAAGGATGTATAATGATGTGCAGATTGATGTGTCGAATGATGTGTAAAATGATGTGTTGAATGATGTGTAGAAAGATGTGTAGAATGATACGAGGAATGATGCGTAGAATGATGTGTAGAATGATGTGTAGAATGATGTGTAGAATGAAGTTGTGTAGATTGATGTGTAAAATGATGCGTAGAATGATGTGTAGAATAATTTGAAGAATGATGTGTTCAAAGATGTGTAGAATGGTGCATAGAATGATGTGTAGAATGATGTGTGGAACGATTTGTAGAATGATGTGTAGATTGATGTGCAGAATGATGTGCAGAATAATGTGTTGAATGATGTGTAGAATGATGTCTCGAATGATGTGTAAATCATGTGGTGTAGAATGATGTGTAGAATGATGTGAAGAATAATGTGCATATTGATGTGCAGAATGATGTGTAGAATGATGTGTAGAATGATGTGTAGAATGATGTGTAGAATGCTGCAAAGAATGATGTGCAGAATGATGTGAGGAATGATTTGTAGAATGATGTGTAGAATGATGTGTAGATTGATGTGTAGAATGATGTGTAGAATAATGCGTAGAATGATTTGTAGAATGATGTGTAGAATGATGTGCAGATTCACGTGTCGAATGAAGTGCAGGATGATGTGTAGAATGATGTGCAGAAAGATGTGCAGAATGATGCGTAGAATGATGTGTAGAAAGATGTGTGGAATGATGTGTAGAATGTTGAGTAGAATGATGCGTAGAATGATGTGTAGAATGATGTGTAGAATGATGTTGTATCGAATGATGTATAGAATGATGCGCAGAATAAAGTGTAGAATTACGTGTCGAATGACGTGTACATTGATGTGTAGAATGTTGCGTAGAATGATGCGTAGAATGATGTGTAGAATGATGTGTAGAATGATGTGTAAATCATGTGGTGTAGAATGATGTGTAAAATGATGTGTAGAACTTTGTGTAGCATGATGTCTTGAAAGATGTGTAGATTGATGTGCAAAATGTTGTGTAGAATGATGTGTTGAAAGATGTGTAGAATGATGTGTAGAATTATGTGTAAATAATGTGGCGCATAATGATGTGTGGAATGATGTGTGGAATGATGTGTAGAATGATGTGTAGAATGAAGTTGTGTAGATTGATGTGTAGAATGATGTGTAGAATGATGTGTAGAATAATTTGAAGAATGATGTGTCGAATGATATGTAGATTGATATGTAGAATGAAGTGTAGAATGATGTGCAGAATGATGTGTAGAATGATGTGCAGAATGATGTGCAGATTGTTGAGTAGAATGATGTGTAGAATGATGTGTAGACTGAGGTGTAGAATGATGTGTACAATGATGTGTCGAAAGATGTGTAGAATGATGTGTAGAATGATGTGTAGAATCATATACAGAATGATGCGTAGAATGATGCGTAGAATGATGTGTAGAATGATGTGTGGAATGATATGTAGATTGATATGTAGAATGAAGTGTAGAATGATGTGCAGAATGATGTGTAGAATGATGTGCAGAATGATGTGCAGATTGTTGAGTAGAATGATGTGTAGAATGATGTGTAGACTGAGGTGTAGAATGATGTGTACAATGATGTGTCGAAAGATGTGTAGAATGATGTGTAGAATGATGTGTAGAATCATATACAGAATGATGCGTAGAATGATGCGTAGAATGATGTGTAGAATGATGTGTGGAATGATGTGCAGAATAATGTGTTGAATGATGTGTAGAATGATGTGTAGAATGATGTGCAAATCATGTGGTGTAGAATGATGTGTAGAATGATGTGTAGAATTATGTGCAGAATGATTTGTAGAATGATGTGTAGAATGACGTGCAGATTGGTGTGCAGAATGATGTGCAGAATAATGTGTTGAATGATGTGTAGAATGATGTCTCGAATGATGTGTAAATCATGTGGTGTAGAATGATGTGTAGAAAGATGTGAAGAATAATGTGCAGATTGATGTGCAGAATGATGTGCAGAATGATGTGTAGAATGATGTGTAGAATGATGTGTAGAATGCTGCATAGAATGATGTGCAGAATGATGTGAGGAATGATTTGTAGAATGATGTGTAGAATGATGTGTAGATTGATGTGTAGAATGATGTGTAGAATAATGCGTAGAATTATTTGTAGAATGATGTGTAGAATGATGTGCAGATTCACGTGTCGAATGATGTGTAGGATGATGTGTAGAATGATGTGTAGAAAGATGTGCAGAATGATGCGTAGATTGATGTGTAGAAAGATGTGTAGAATGATGCGCAGAATAAAGTGTAGAATTACGTGTCGAATATTGTGTACATTGATGTGTAGAATGTTGTGTAGAATGATGTGATGAAAGATGTGTAGAATGATGTGTAGAATGTTGCGTAGAATGATGCGTAGAATGATGTGTAGAATGATGTGAAGAATGATGTTTAGAATGATGTGTAGAATAATGTGTTGAATGATGTGTAGAATGATGTCAAGAATGATGTGTAAATCATGTGGTGTAGAATGATGTGCAGAATGATGTGTAGAATTATGTGTAGAATGTTTTGCAGAATGATGTGTTGAAAGATGTGTAGAATAATGTGTCGAATGATGTTGTGTAGAATGATGTGTAGAATGATGTGTAGAATGAAGCTGTGTAGATTGATGTGTAGTATGATGTGTAGAATGATGTGTAGAATGATGTGCAGAATGATGTGTAGAATAATTTGTCGAATGATGTGTTGAAAGATGTGTAGAATGATGTGTAGAATGATGCGTAGAATGATGCGTAGAATGATGTGTAGAATGATGTTTAGAATGATGTGTAGAATAATGTGTTGATTGATGTGTAGAATGATGTCTAGAATGATGTGTAAATCATGTGGTGTAGAATGATGTGCAGAATGATGTGTAGAATTATGTGTAGAATGATTTGCAGAATGATGCGTTGAAAGATATGGAGAATGATGTGTAGAATGATGTGTAGAATGATGAGTAGAATGATGTGTAGAATTAAGTTGTATAGATTGATGTGTAGAATGATGTGTCGAATGATGTGTCGAATAATTTGAAGAATGATGTGTTGAAAGATGTAGAATGATGTGTAAAATGATGTGTTGAATGATGTGCAGATTGATGAGTACAATGATGTGTAGAATGATGTGTACAATATTGTGTAGATTGATGTGTAGAGTGATGTGTAGAATGATGCGCAGAATGATGTGTAGAATGATGTGTAGAATGTTGCGTAGAATGATGTGTAGAATGATGCGTAGAATGATGCGTAGAATGATGTGTAGAATGATGTTTGGAATGATGTGTAGAATAATGTGTTGATTGACGTGTAGAATGATGTCTAGAATGATGTGTAAATCATGTGGTGTAGAATGATGTGCAGAATGATGTGTAGAATTATGTGTAGAATGATTTGCAGAATGATGTGTTAAATGATATGGAGAATGATGTGTAGAATGATGTTGTGTAGAATGATGTGTAGAAAGATGTGTAGAATGAAGCTGTGTAGATTGATGTGCAGAATGATGTGTGGAATGATGTGTAGAATGATGTGCAGAATGATGTGTAGAATAATTTGTAGAATGAATTGTAGAATGATGTGTGGAATAATGTGTAAAATGACGTGCAGAATGACGTGTAGAATGATGTATAGAATGATGCGCAGAATAAGGTGTAGAATTACGTGTAGAATGATGTGGAGATTGATGTGTAGAATATTGTTTAGAGTGATGTGTTGAAAGATGTGTAGAATGATGTGTAGAATGTTGCGTAGAATGATGCTTGGAATGATACGCAGAATAATGTGTAGAATTATGTGTAGCATGATGTGTAGATTGATGTGTAGAATGTTGCGTAGAATGATGCGTAGAATGATGTTTAGAAAGATGTGTAGAATGATGTGTAAATCATGAGTACAGCATGATGAGTAGAATGATGTGTAGAATTATGTGTACAATGATTTGTAGAATGATGTGTTGAAAGATGTGTAGAATGATGTGTAGAATGATACGTAGAATGATGCGTAGAATGATGTGTAGAATTAAGTTGTATAGATTGATGTGTAGAATGATGTGTCGAATGATGTGTCGAATAATTTGAAGAATGATGTGTTGAAAGATGTAGAATGATGTGTAAAATGATGTGTTGAATGATGTGCAGATTGATGAGTAGAATGATGTGTAGAATGATGTGTAGAATATTGTGTAGATTGATGTGTAGAATGATGTGTAGAATGATGCGCAGAATGATGTGTAGAATGATGTGTAGAATGTTGCGTAGAATGATGTGTAGAATGATGTGTAGAATGATGTGCGGATTGATGTGTCGAATGATGTGTAGAATGATGTGTAGAATGATGTGTAGAAATATGTGTAGAATGATGCGTAGAATGATGCGTAGAATGATGTGTACAATGTTGGGTAGAATGATGTGTTGAAAGATGTGTCGAATGATGCGTAGAATGACGTGTAGAATAATATGCAGATTGATGTGCAGAATGATGTGTAGAATGATGAGTAGAATGATGTGTAGAATGATGTGTAGAATGATGTGTAGATTGATGTGTAGAATGATGTGTAGAATGATGCGTAGACTGATGTGTAGAATGATGTGCAGAATGATGTGCAGATTGATGTGTCGAAAGATGTGTAGAATGATGCGTAGAATGATGTGTAGAAAGATGTATAGAATGATGCGTAGAATGATGTGTAGAATGAAGTGTAGAATGATGTGCAGATTGATGTGTCGAATGATGTGTAGAATGTTGTGTTGAATGATGTGTAGAAAGATGTGTAGAATGATGCGTAGAATGATGTGTGGAATGATGTGTTGAAAGATGTGTAAAATGATGTGCAGAATGATATGTAGAATGATGTGTAGAATGATGTGCAGAATGAGTTGTAGAATTATGTGTCGAATGATTTGTAGAATGAGTTGTTGAAAGATGTGTAGAATGATGCGTAGAATGACATGTAGAATGATGTGTAGAATGATGTGTAGAATGAAGTTGTGTAGATTGATGTGCAGAATGATGTGTAGAATGATGTGCAGATTAATTTGAAGAATGATGTGTTGAAAGATGTGTAGAATGATGCGTTGAATGATGTGCAGAATAACGTGTTGAATGATGTGTAGAATGATGACTCGAATGATGTGCAAATCATGTGGTGTAGAATGATGTGTAGAATGATGTGTACAATCATGTGCAGAATGATTTGTAGAATGATGTGTTGAAAGATGTGTAGAATGATATGTTGAATGATACGTAGAATGATGTGTAGAATGATGTCTAGAATGACGTGTCGAATGATGTGTAGAATAATGTGCAGATTGATGTGCAGTATTATGTGTAGAATGATGTGCAGAATGATGTGTAGAAACATGTGTAGAATGGTGCATAGAATGATGTGTAGAATGATGTGTGGAATGATTTATTGAATAATGTGCAGAATAACGTGTAGATTGATGTGTAGAATGATGTGTAGAATGATGCGTAGAATGAATTGTAGAATGATGTGTAGAAAGATGTGCAGAATGATGCGTAGAATGATGTGTAGAAAGATGTGTAGAATGATGTGAAGAATGTTGAGTAGAATGATGCGCAGAATGATGTGTAGAATGATGTGTAGAATTATGTTGTGCAGAATGATGTATAGAATGATGTGCAGAATAACGTGTAGAATTATGTGTAGAATGATGTGTAGATTGATGTCTAGAATGTTGTGTAGAATGATGTGTTAAAAGATGTGTAGAATGATGGGTAGAATGTTGCATAGAATGTTGCGTAGAATGATGTGTAGAATGAATTTTAGAATGATGTGTAAATCATGTGGTGCAGAATGATGTGTAGAATCATGTGTAGAATTTTGTGTAGAATGATTTGTAGAATGACGTGTTGAAAGATGTGTAGAATGATGTGTAGAATGTTGCGTAGAATGATGCGTAGAATGATTTGTAGAATGATGTGTTGAAAGATGTGTAGAATGATGTGTAGAATGCTACGTGGAATGATGCGTAGAATGATGTGTAGAATGATGAGTAGAATGATGTGTAGAATGAAGTTGTGTAGATTGATGTGTAGAATGATGTGTAGAATGATGTGTAGAATAATTTGAAGAATGATGTGTTGAAAGATGTGTAGAATGATAGGTAGAATGATGTGTAGAATGATGTGTCGAATGATATGTAGATTGATGTGTAGAATGATGTGTAGAATGATGTGCAGAATGATGTGTAGAATGATGTGTAGAAAGATGTGCAGATTGTTGAGTAGAATGATGTGTAGAATGATGTGTAGACTGATGTGTAGAATGATGTGTAGAATGATGTGTAGAAAGATGTGTTGAATGACGTGTTGAAAGATGTGTAAAATGATGTGCAGAATGATATGTACAATGAAGTGTAGAATGATGTGCAGAATGATGAGTAAATCATGTGGGATAGAATGATGTGCAGAATGATGTGTAGAATTATGTGTCGAATGATTTGTAGAATGATTTGTTGAAAGATGTGTAGAATGATGCGTAGAATGACGTGTAGAATGATGTGTAGAATGATGTGTAGAATGAAGTTGTGTAGATTGATGTGTAGAATGATGTGTAGAATGATGTGTAGAATAATTTGAAGAATGATGTGTTGAAAGATGTGTAGAATGATGCGTTGAATGATGTGCAGAATAATGTGTTGAATGATGAGTAGAATGATGACTCGAATGATGTGCAAATCATGTGGTGTAGAATGATGTGTAGAATGATGTGTACAATTATGTGCAGATTGATTTGTAGAATGATGTGTTGAAAGATGTGTAGAATGATATGTTGAATGATACGTAGAATGATGTGTAGAATGATGTGTAGAATGATGTCTAGAATGATGTGTCGAATGATGTGTAGAATAATGTGCAGATTGACGTGCAGTATGATGTGTAGAATGATGGGCAGAATGATGTGTAGAAATATGTGTAGAATGGTGCATTGAATGATGTGTAGAATGATGTGTGGAATGATGTGTAGAAATATGTGTAGAATGGTGCATTGAATGATGTGTAGAATGATGTGTGGAATGATTTATTGAATAATGTGTAGAATGATGTGTAGATTGATGTGTAGAATGATGTGTAGAATGATGCGTAGAATGAATTGTAGAATGATGTGTAGAATGATGTGCAGATTGATGTGTCGAATGATGTGTAGGATGATGTGTAGAATGATGTGTAGAAAGATGTGCAGAATGATGCGTAGAATGATGTGTAGAAAGATGTGTAGAATGATGTGAAGAATGTTGAGTAGAATGATGCGTAGAATGATGTGTAGAATGATGTGTAGAATGATGTTGTGCAGAATGATGTATAGAATGATGTGCAGAATAACGTGTAGAATTATGTGTAGAATGATGTGTAGATTGATGTGTAGAATGTTGTGTCGAAGGATGTGTTAAAAGATGTGTAGAATGATGGGTAGAATGTTGCGTAGAATGATGTGTAGAATTTTGTGTAGAATGATTTGTAGAATGACGTGTTGAAAGATGTGTAGATTGATGTGCAGAATGTTGTGTAGAATGATGTGTTGAAAGATGTGTAGAATGATGTGTAGAATGTTGCGTAGAATGATGCGTAGAATGATTTGTAGAATGACGTGTTGAAAGATGTGTAGAATGATGTGTAGAGTGCTCCGTGGAATGATGCGTAGAATGATGTGTAGAATGATGAGTAGAATGATGTGTAGAATGAAGTTGTGTAGATTGATGTGTAGAATGATGTGTAGAATGATGCGTAGAATAATTTGAAGAATGATGTGTTGAAAGATGTATAGAATGATACGTAGAATGATGTGTAGAATGATGTGTCGAATGATATGTAGATTGATGTGTAGAATGATGTGTAGAATGATGTGCAGAATGATGTGTAGAATGATGTGTAGAATGAAGTGTAGAAAGATGTGCAGAATGATGTGTAGAATGATGTGTAGAATGATGTGTAGAATGATATGTACAATGAAGTGTAGAATGATGTGTAGAATGATGTGTGGAATGATGTGTAGAAATATGTGTAGAATGGTGCATTGAATGATGTGTAGAATGATGTGTGGAATGATTTATTGAATAATGTGTAGAATGATGTGTAGATTGATGTGTAGAATGATGTGTAGAATGATGCGTAGAATGAATTGTAGAATGATGTGTAGAATGATGTGCAGATTGATGTGTCGAATGATGTGTAGGATGATGTGTAGAATGATGTGTCGAAAGATGTGCAGAATGATGCGTAGAATGATGTGTAGAAAGATGTGTAGAATGATGTGAAGAATGTTGAGTAGAATGATGCGTAGAATGATGTGTAGAATGATGTGTAGAATGATGTTGTGCAGAATGATGTATAGAATGATGTGCAGAATAACGTGTAGAATTATGTGTAGAATGATGTGTAGATTGATGTGTAGAATGTTGTGTCGAAGGATGTGTTAAAAGATGTGTAGAATGATGGGTAGAATGTTGCGTAGAATGATGTGTAGAATTTTGTGTAGAATGATTTGTAGAATGACGTGTTGAAAGATGTGTAGATTGATGTGCAGAATGTTGTGTAGAATGATGTGTTGAAAGATGTGTAGAATGATGTGTAGAATGTTGCGTAGAATGATGCGTAGAATGATTTGTAGAATGACGTGTTGAAAGATGTGTAGAATGATGTGTAGAGTGCTCCGTGGAATGATGCGTAGAATGATGTGTAGAATGATGAGTAGAATGATGTGTAGAATTAAGTTGTGTAGATTGATGTGTAGAATGATGTGTAGAATGATGCGTAGAATAATTTGAAGAATGATGTGTTGAAAGATGTATAGAATGATACGTAGAATGATGTGTAGAATGATGTGTCGAATGATATGTAGATTGATGTGTAGAATGATGTGTAGAATGATGTGCAGAATGATGTGTAGAATGATGTGTAGAATGATGTGTAGAAAGATGTGCAGAATGATGTGTAGAATGATGTGTAGAATGATGTGTAGAATGATATGTACAATGAAGTGTAGAATGATGTGCAGAATGATGTGTAAATCATGTGGGGTAGAATGATGTGCAGAATGATGTGTAGAATTATGTGTCGAATGATTTGTAGAATGATTTGTTGAAAGATGTGTAGAATGATGCGTAGAATGACGTGTAGAATGATGTGTAGAATGATGTGTAGAATGAAGTTGTGTAGATTGATGTGTAGAATGATGTGTAGAATAATTTGAAGAATGATGTGTTGAAAGATGTGTAGTATGATGCGTTGAATGATGTGCAGAATAATGTGTTGAATGATGAGTAGAATGATGACTCGAATGATGTGCAAATCATGTGGTGTAGAATGATGTGTAGAATGATGTGTACAATTATGTGCAGAATGATTTGTAGAATGATGTGTTGAAAGATGTGTAGAATGATATGTTGAATGATACGTAGAATGATGTGTAGAATGATGTGTAGAATGATGTCTAGAATGATGTGTCGAATGATGTGTAGAATAATGTGCAGATTGACGTGCAGTATGATGTGTAGAATGATGGGCAGAATGATGTGTAGAAATATGTGTAGAATGGTGCATTGAATGATGTGTAGAATGATGTGTGGAATGATGTGTAGAAATATGTGTAGAATGGTGCATTGAATGATGTGTAGAATGATGTGTGGAATGATTTATTGAATAATGTGTAGAATGATGTGTAGATTGATGTGTAGAATGATGTGTAGAATGATGCGTAGAATGAATTGTAGAATGATGTGTAGAATGATGTGCAGATTGATGTGTCGAATGATGTGTAGGATGATGTGTAGAATGATGTGTAGAAAGATGTGCAGAATGATGCGTAGAATGATGTGTAGAAAGATGTGTAGAATGATGTGAAGAATGTTGAGTAGAATGATGCGTAGAATGATGTGTAGAATGATGTGTAGAATGATGTTGTGCAGAATGATGTATAGAATGATGTGCAGAATAACGTGTAGAATTATGTGTAGAATGATGTGTAGATTGATGTGTAGAATGTTGTGTCGAAGGATGTGTTAAAAGATGTGTAGAATGATGGGTAGAATGTTGCGTAGAATGATGTGTAGAATTTTGTGTAGAATGATTTGTAGAATGACGTGTTGAAAGATGTGTAGATTGATGTGCAGAATGTTGTGTAGAATGATGTGTTGAAAGATGTGTAGAATGATGTGTAGAATGTTGCGTAGAATGATGCGTAGAATGATTTGTAGAATGACGTGTTGAAAGATGTGTAGAATGATGTGTAGAGTGCTCCGTGGAATGATGCGTAGAATGATGTGTAGAATGATGAGTAGAATGATGTGTAGAATGAAGTTGTGTAGATTGATGTGTAGAATGATGTGTAGAATGATGCGTAGAATAATTTGAAGAATGATGTGTTGAAAGATGTATAGAATGATACGTAGAATGATGTGTAGAATGATGTGTCGAATGATATGTAGATTGATGTGTAGAATGATGTGTAGAATGATGTGCAGAATGATGTGTAGAATGATGTGTAGAATGATGTGTAGAAAGATGTGCAGAATGATGTGTAGAATGAAGTTTAGAATGATGTGTAGAATGATGTATAGAATGATGTGTAAATCATGTGGTGTAGAATGATGAGCAGATTGTTGAGTAGAATGATGTGTAGAATGATGTGTAGAATGATGTGTAGAATGATGTGTAGAATGATGTGTAGAAAGATGTGCAGATTGATGTGTAGAATGATGTGTAGAATGATGTGTCGAATAATTTGAAGAATGCTGTGTTGAAAGATGTGTAGAATGATGTGTAGAATTGTGTGTAGAATGATGTGCAGATTGATGAGTAGAATGATGTGTAGAATGATGTGTAGAATGATGTGTAGAAAGATGTGTAGAATTATGAGTCGAATGATGTGTAGCATGATGCGTAGAATGATGCGTAGAATGAAGTGTAGATTGATGTGTAGAATGATGTGCAGTATAATGTGTTGAATGATGTGTAGAATGATGTCTAGAATGAAGTGTAAATCATGTGGTGTAGAATGATGTGTAGAATTATGTGCAGAATGATTTGTAGAATGATGTGTTGAAAGATGTGTAGAATGATGTGCAGAATGATACGTAGAATGATGTGTAGAATGATGTGTAGAATGATGTGCAGAATGATGTGTGGAATGATGTGTAGAATGATGTGTAGAATGATGTGCAGATTGATGTGCAGAATGATGTGTAGAATGATGTGTAGAATGATGTGTAGAATGATGTGTAGAATGATGTGTAGATTGATGTGTAGAATGATGTGTAGAATGATGCGTAGAATGATGTGTAGAATGATGTGCAGAATGATGTGTAGAATAATTTGACGAATGATGTGTTGAAAGATGTGTAGAATGATGTGTAGAATGATGCGTAGAATGATGCGTAGAATGATGTGTAGAATGATGTTTAGAATGATGTGTAGAATAATGTGTTGATTGATGTGTAGAATGATGTATAGAATGATGTGTAAATCATGTGGTGTAGAATGATGTGCAGAATGATGTGTAGAATTATGTGTAGAATTATTTGCAGAATGATGTGTTGAAAGATATGGAGAATGATGTGTAGAATGATTTGTAGAATGATGAGTAGAATGATGTGTAGAATTAAGTTGTATAGATTGATGTGTAGAATGATGTGTCGAATGATGTGTCGAATAATTTGAAGAATGATGTGTTGAAAGATGTAGAATGATGTGTAAAATGATGTGTTGAATGATGTGCAGATTGATGAGTAGAATGATGTGTAGAATGATGTGTAGAATATTGTGTAGATTGATGTGTAGAATGATGTGTAGAATGATGCGCAGAATGATGTGTAGAATGATGTGTAGAATGTTGCGTAGAATGATGTGTAGAATGATGCGTAGAATGATGCGTAGAATGATATGTAGAATGATGTTTGGAATGATGTGTAGAATAAGGTGTTGATTGATGTGTAGAATGATGTCTAGAATGATGTGTAAATCATGTGGTGTAGAATGATGTGCAGAATGATGTGTAGAATTATGTGTAGAATGATTTGCAGAATGATGTGTTGAAAGATATGGAGAATGATGCGTAGAATGATGCGTAGAATGATGTCATAGCAGTGCATCTGGAAAATGGTGACATGATAGGTCCAAGTCAGCATGGATTTGTGAAAGGGAAATCATGCTTGACAAATCTTCTGGAAATTTTTGAGGATGTTTCCAGTAAAGTGGACAAAGGAGAACCAGTTGATGTGGTATATTTGGACTTTCAGAAGGCTTTCGACAAGGTCCCACACAAGAGATTAATGTGCAAAGTTAAAGCACATGGGATTGGGGGTAGTGTGCTGACGTGGATTGAGAACTGGTTGTCAGACAGGAAGCAAAGAGTAGGAGTAAACGGGTACTTTTCAGAATGGCAGGCAGTGACTAGTGGAGTGCCGCAAGGTTCTGTGCTGGGGCCCCAGCTGTTTACATTGTACATTAATGATTTAGACGAGGGGATTAAATGCAGTATCTCCAAATTTGCGGATGATACTAAGTTGGGTGGCAGTGTGAGCTGCGAGGAGGATGCTATTAGGCTGCAGAGTGACTTGGATAGGTTAGGTGAGTGGGCAAATGCATGGCAGATGAAGTATAATGTGGATAAATGTGAGGTTATCCACTTTGGTGGTAAAAACAGAGAGACAGACTATTATCTGAATGGTGACAGATTAGGAAAAGGGAAGGTGCAACGAGACCTGGGTGTCATGGTACATCAGTCATTGAAGGTTGGCATGCAGGTACAGCAGGCGGTTAAGAAAGCAAATGGCATGTTGGCCTTCATAGCGAGGGGATTTGAATACAGGGGCAGGGAGGTGTTGCTACAGTTGTACAGGGCCTTGGTGAGGCCACACCTGGAGTATTGTGTACAGTTTTGGTCTCCTAACTTGAGGAAGGACATTCTTGCTATTGAGGGAGTGCAGCGAAGGTTCATCAGACTGATTCCCGGGATGGCGGGACTGACCTATCAAGAAAGATTGGATCAATTGGGCTTGTATTCACTGGAGTTCAGAAGAATGAGAGGGGACCTCATAGAAACGTTTAAAATTCTGACGGGTTTAGACAGGTTAGATGCAGAAAGAATGTTCCCAATGTTGGGGAAGTCCAGAACCAGGGGTCACAGTCTGAGGATAAGGGGTAAGCCATTTAGGACCGAGATGAGGAGAAACTTCTTCACCCAGAGAGTGGTGAACCTGTGGAATTCTCTACCACAGAAAGTAGTTGAGGCCAATTCACTAAATATATTCAAAAGGGAGTTAGTTGAAGTCCTTACTACTCGGGGGATCAAGGGTTATGGCGAGAAAGCAGGAAGGGGGTACTGAAGTTTCATGTTCAGCCATGAACTCATTGAATGGCGGTGCAGGCTAGAAGGGCTGAATGGCCTGCTCCTGCACCTATTTTCTATGTTTCTATGTTTCTATTTTGTGTAGAATGATGTTGTGTAGAATGATGTGTAGAAAGATGTGTAGAATGAAGCTGTGTAGATTGATGTGTAGAATGATGTGTAGAATGATGTGTAGAATGATGTGTAGAATGATGTGTAGAATAATCTGTAGAATGAATTGTAGAATGATGTGTGGAATAATGTGTAGAATGACGTGCAGAATGACGTATAGAATGATGTATAGAATGATGCGCAGAATAAGGTGTAGAATTACGTGTAGAATGATGTGGAGATTGATGTGTAGAATATTGTGTAGAATGATGTGTTGAAAGATGTGTAGAATGATGTGTAGAATGTTGCGTAGAATGATGCTTGGAATGATACGCAGAATAATGTGTAGAATTATGTGTAGAATGATGTGTAGATTGATGTGTAGAATGTTGCGTAGAATGATGCGTAGAATGATGTTTAGAATGATGTGTAGAATGATGTGTAAATCATGAGTGTAGCATGATGAGTAGAATGATGTGTAGAATTATGTGTACAATGATTTGTAGAATGATGTTTTGAAAGATGTGTAGAATGATGTGTAGAATGATACGTAGAATGATGCGTAGAATGATGTGTAGAAATGAGTAGAATGATGTGTAGAATTAAGTTGTATAGATTGATGTGTAGAATGATGTGTCGAATGATGTGTCGAATAATTTGAAGAATGATGTGTTGAAAGATGTAGAATGATCTGTAAAATGATGTGTTGAATGATGTGCAGATTGATGAGTAGAATGATGCGTAGAATGATGTGTAGAAAATTGTGTAGATTGATGTGTAGAATGATGTGTAGAATGATGCGCAGAATGATGTGTAGAATGATGTGTAGAATGTTGCGTAGAATGATGTGTAGAATGATGTGTAGAATGATGTGCGGATTGATGTGTCGAATGATGTGTAGAATGATGTGTAGAATGATGTGTAGAAAGATGTGTAGAATGATGCGTAGAATGATGCGTAGAATGATGTGTACAATGATGGGTAGAATGATGTGTTGAAAGATGTGTCGAATGATGCGTAGAATGACGTGTAGAATGACGTGCAAAATGATGTACAGAATGATGTGTAGAATGATGTGTAGAATGATGTGTAGAATGTTGTGTAAATCATGTGGTGTAGAATGATGTGCAGATGGTTGAGTAGAATGATGTGTAGAATGATGTGTAGAATGATGTGTATAATGGTGTGTAGAATGATGTGTAGAAAGATGTGTAGATTGATGTGCAGAATGATGTGTAGAATGATGTGTAGAATGATGTGCAGAATAATGTGTTGAATGATGTGTGGAATGATGTCTAGAATGATGTGTAGAATTATGTGCAGCATGATTTGTAGAATGATGTGTAGAATGATGTGTAGAATAATATGCAGATTGATGTGCAGAATGATGTGTAGAATGATGAGTAGAATGATGTGTAGAATGATGTGTAGAATGATGTGTAGATTGATGTGTAGAATGATGTGTAGAATGATGCTTAGACTGATGTGTAGAATGATGTGCAGAATGATGTGCAGATTGATGTGTCGAAAGATGTGTAGAATGATGCGTAGAATGATGTGTAGAAAGATGTATAGAATGATGCGTAGAATGATGTGTAGAATGAATTGTAGAATGATGTGCAGATTGATGTGTCGAATGATGTGTAGAATGTTGTGTTGAATGATGTGTAGAAAGATGTGTAGAATGATGCGTAGAATGATGTGTGGAATGATGTGTTGAAAGATGTGTAAAATGATGTGCAGAATGATATGTAGAATGATGTGTAGAATGATGTGCAGAATGATGTGTAAATCATGTGGTGTAGAATGATGTGCAGAATGATGTGTAGAATTATGTGTCGAATGATTTGTAGAATGAGTTGTTGAAAGATGTGTAGAATGATGCGTAGAATGACATGTAGAATGATGTGTAGAATGATGTGTAGAATGAAGTTGTGTAGATTGATGTGTAGAATGATGTGTAGAATGATGTGTAGAATAATTTGAAGAATGATGTGTTGAAAGATGTGTAGAATGATGCGTTGAATGATGTGCAGAATAACGTGTTGAATGATGTGTAGAATGATGACTCGAATGATGTGCAAATCATGTGGTGTAGAATGATGTGTAGAATGATGTGTACAATGATATGTTGAATGATACGTAGAATGATATGTAGAATGATGTGTAGAATGATGTCTAGAATGACGTGTCGAATGATGTGTAGAATAATGTGCAGATTGATGTGCAGTATTATGTGTAGAATGATGTGCAGAATGATGTGTAGAAATATGTGTGGAATGGTGCATAGAATGATGTGTAGAATGATGTGTAGAATGATTTATTGAATAATGTGTAGAATGATGTGTAGATTGATGTGTAGAATGATGTGTAGAATGATGCGTAGAATGAATTGTAGAATGATGTGTAGAAAGATGTGCAGAATGATGCGTAGAATGATGTGTAGAAAGATGTGTAGAATGATGTGAAGAATGTTGAGTAGAATGATGCGCAGAATGATGTGTAGAATGATGTGTAGAATGATGTTGTGCAGAATGATGTATAGAATGATGTGCAGAATAACGTGTAGAATTATGTGTAGAATGATGTGTAGATTGATGTCTAGAATGTTGTGTAGAATGATGTGTTAAAAGATGTGTAGAATGATGGGTAGAATGTTGCATAGAATGTTGCGTAGAATGATGTGTAGAATGATTTGTAGAATGATGTGTAAATCATGTGGTGCAGAATGATGTGTAGAATGATGTGTAGAATTTTGTGTAGAATGATTTGTAGAATGACGTGTTGAAAGATGTGTCGATTGATGTGCAGAATGTTGTGTAGAATGATGTGTTGAAAGATGTGTAGAATGATGTGTAGAATGTTGCGTAGAAAGATGCGTAGAATGATTTGTAGAATGATGTGTTGAAAGATGTGTAGAATGATGTGTAGAATGCTACGTGGAATGATGCGTAGAATGATGTGTAGAATGATGAGTAGAATGATGTGTAGAATAAAGTTGTGTAGATTGATGTGTAGAATGATGTGTAGAATGATGTGTCGAATAATTTGAAGAATGATGTGTTAAAAGATGTGTAGAATGATAGGTAGAATGATGTGTAGAATGATGTGTCGAATGATATGTAGATTGATGTGTAGAATGATGTGTAGAATGATGTGCAGAATGATGTGTAGAATGATGTGTAGAATGATGTGCAGATTGTTGAGTAGAATGATGTGTAGAATGATGTGTAGACTGATGTGTAGAATGATGTGTAGAATGATGTGTAGAAAAATGTGTGGAATGACGTGTTGAAAGATGTGTAAAATGATGTGCAGAATGATATGTAGAATGAAGTGAAGAATGATGTGCAGAATGATGTGTAAATCATGTGATGTAGAATGATGTGCAGAATGATGTGTAGAATTATGTGTCGAATGATTTGTAGAATGATTTGTTGAAAGATGTGTAGAATGATGCGTAGAATGACGTGTAGAATGATGTGTAGAATGATGTGTAGAATGAAGTTGTGTAGATTGATGTGTAGAATGATGTATAGAATGATGTGTAGAATAATTTGAAGAATGATGTGTTGAAAGATGTGTAGAATGATGCGTTGAATGATGTGCAGAATAATGTGTTGAATGATGAGTAGAATGATGACTCGAATGATGTGCAAATCATGTGGTGTAGAATGATGTGTAGAATGATGTGTACAATTATGTGCAGAATGATTTGTAGAATGATGTGTTGAAAGATTTGTAGAATGATATGTTGAATGATACGTAGAATGATGTGTAGAATGATGTCTAGAATGACGTGTCGAATGATGTGTAGAATAATGTGCAGATTGATGTGCAGTATGATGTGTAGAATGATGTGCAGAATGATGTGTAGAAATATGTGTAGAATGGTGGATTGAATGATGTGTAGAATGATGTGTGGAATGATTTATTGAATAATGTGTAGAATGATGTGTAGATTGATGTGTAGAATGATGTGTAGAATGATGCGTAGAATGAATTGTAGAATGATGTGTGGAATGATGTGCAGATTGATGTGTCGAATGATGTGTAGGATGATGTGTAGAATGATGTGTAGAAAGATGTGCAGAATGATGCGTAGAATGATGTGTAGAAAGATGTGTAGAATGATGTGAAGAATGTTGAGTAGAATGATGCGTAGAATGATGTGTAGAATGATGTGTAGAATGATGTTGTGCAGAATGATGTATAGAATGATGTGCAGAATAACGTGTAGAATTATGTGTAGAATGATGTGTAGATTGATGTGTAGAATGTTGTGTCGAAGGATGTGTTAATAGATGTGTAGAATGATGGGTAGAATGTTGCGTAGAATGATGTGTAGAATTTTGTGTAGAATGATTTGTTTAATGACGTGTTGAAAGATGTGTAGATTGATGTGCAGAATGTTGTGTAGAATGATGTGTTGAAAGATGTGTAGAATGATGTGTAGAATGTTGCGTAGAATGATGCGTAGAATGATTTGTAGAATGATGTGTTGAAAGATGTGTAGAATGATTTGTAGAGTGCTACGTGGAATGATGCGTAGAATGATGTGTAGAATGATGATTAGAATGATGTGTAGAATGAAGTTATGTAGATTGATGTGTAGAATGATGTGTAGAATGATGTGTCGAATGATATGTAGATTGATGTGTAGAATGAAGTGTAGAATGATTTGCAGAATGATGTGTAGAATGATGTGTAGAATGATGTGTAGAAAGATTTGCAGAATGATGTGTAGAATGATGTGTAGAATGATGTGTAGAATGATGTATAGAATGATGTGTAAATCAAGTGGTGTAGAATGATGAGCAGATTGTTGAGTAGAATGATGTGTAGAATGATGTGTAGAATGATGTGTAGAATGATGTGTAGAATGATGTGTAGAATGATGTGTAGAATGATGTATAGAATGATGTGTAAATCAAGTGGTGTAGAATGATGAGCAGATTGTTGAGTAGAATGATGTGTAGAATGATGTGTTGAAAGATGTGTAGAATGATGTGTAGAATTATGTGTAGAATGATGTGCAGATTGATGAGTAGAATGATGTGTAGAATGATGTGTAGAATGATGTGTAGAAAGATGTGTAGAATTATGTGTCGAATGATGTGTAGAATGATGCGTAGAATGATGCGTAGAATGATTTGTAGATTGATGTGTAGAATGATGTGCAGTATAATGTGTTGAATGATGTGTAGAATGATGTCTAGAATGAAGTGTAAATCATGTGGTGTAGAATGATGTGTAGAATTATGTGCAGAATGATTTGTAGAATGATGTGTTGAAAGATGTGTAGAATGATGTGCAGAATGATACGTAGAATGATGTGCAGAATGATGTGTAGAATGATGTGCAGAATGATGTGTAGAATAATGTGTCGAATGATGTGTAGAATGATGTGCAGATTGATGTGCAGAATGATGTGTAGAATGATGTGTAGAATGATGTGTAGAATGATTTGTAGAATGATGTGTAGATTGATGTGTAGAATGATGTGTAGAATGATGCGTAGAATGATGTGTAGAATGATGTGTAGAATGCTGTGCAGATTGATGTGTCGAATGATGTGTAGAATGATGGGTTGAATGATGTGTAGAAAGATGTGTAGAATGATGCGTAGAATGATGTGTAGAATGATGTCTACAATGATATGCATAATAATCTGTAGAATGATGTGTAGAATGACGTGCAGATTGATGTGTAGAATGATGTGCAGATTGATGTGTCGAATGATGTGTAGAATGATGTGTTGAATGATGTGTAGAAAGATGTGTAGAATGATGTGTAGAATGATGTGTAAAATGATGTATAGAATGATGTATAGAATGATGTGTAGAATGGTGTGTAGAATGATGTGTAGAATGATGTGTTGAATGATATGTAGAATGATGTCTCGAATGATGTGTAAATCATGTGGTGTAGAATGATGTGTAGAATGATGTGGAGAATTATGTGCAGAATGATTTGTAGAATGATGTGTTGAAAGATGTGTAGAATGATATGTTGAATGATACGTAGAATGATGTGTAGAATGATGTGTAGAATGATGTGTAGAATGATGTGTTGAATGATGTGCAGAATGATGTCTAAATCATGTGGTGTAGAACGATGTGTAGAATGATGTGTAGAATTATGTGCGGAAAGATTTGTAGAATGATGTATTGAAAGATGTGTAGAATGATATGTTGAATGATACGTGGAATGATGTGTAGAATGATGTGTAGAATGATGTGTAGAATGATGTGTAGAATGATGTGTAGAATAATGTGTAGAAAGATGTGTAGAATGTTGCATAGAATGATGTGTAGAATGATGTGTGGAATGATTTGTAGAATGATGTGTAGAATGATGTGTAGATTGATGTGTAGAATGATCTGTAGAATGATGCGCAGAATGATTTGTAGAATGATGTGTAGAATGATGTGCAGATTGATGTGTCGAAAGATGTGTAGGATGAAGTGTAGAATGATGTGTAGAAAGATGTGCAGAATGATGCGTAGCATGATGTGTAGAAAGATGTGTAGAATGATGTTATGTAGAATGATGCGCAGGATGATGTGCAGAATGACGTGTAGAATGATGTATAGAATGATGCGCAGAATAATGTGTTGAATTATGTGTAGAATGTTGCGTAGAATGATGCGTAGAATGATGTGTATAATGATGTGTGGAATGATGTGTTAATCATGTGGTGTAGAATGATGTGTAGCATGATGTGTAGAAATTTGTGTAGAATGATTTGTAGAATGAGGTGTTGAAAGATGTGTAGATTGATGTGTAGAATGTTGTGCAGAATGATGTGTTGAAAGATGTGTAGAATGATGTGTAGAATGTTGCGTAGAATGATGCATAGAATGAATTGAAGAATGATGTGTAGAATGATGTGTAAATCATGTGGTGTAGAATGATGTGTAGAATGATGTGTAGAATTATGTGTAGAATGATTTGGAGAATGATGTGTTGAAAGATGTGTAGAATGATGTGTAGAATGATACGCTGAATGATGCGTAGAATGATGTGTAGAATAATGTGTAGAATTATGTGCAGAATAATTTGAATAATGATGTGTTGAAAGATGTGTAAATGACACGTAGAATGATGCGTAGAATGATGCGTAGAATGATGTGTAGAATGATGTGCAGAATGATGTGTCGAATGATGTGTAGAATGATGTGCAGATTGTTTAGTAGAATGATGAGCAGAATGACGTGTCGAATGATGTGTAGAATGATGTGCAGATTGTTGAGTAGAATGATGTGCAGAATGATGTGTAGACTGATGTGTAGAATGCTGTTTAGAATGATGTGTAGAAAGATGTGTAGAATGATGTGTAGAATGATGTGTAAAATGATGTGCAGAATGATGTGTAGAATGATGTGTAGAATGGTGTGTAGAATGATGTGCAAATCATGTGGTGTAGAATGATGTGCAGAATGATGTGTAGAATTATGTGTCGAATGATTTGTAAGAATGATTTGTTGAATGATGAGAAGAATGATGCGTAGAATGATACGAAGAATGACGTGTAGAATGATGTGTAGAATAATTTGAAGAATGATGTGTTGAAAGATGTGTAGAATGATGCGTTGAATGTTGCGTAGAATGAAGCGTAGAATGATGTGTAGAATGATGTGTAGAATGATTTGCAGATTGATGTGTCGAATGATGTGTAGAATGATGTGCAGATTGATGTGTCGAATGATGTGCAGAATGATGTGTAGAATGATGTGTAGAAAGTTGTCTAGAATGATGCGTAGAATGATGTGTAGAAAGATGAGTAGAATGATGCGTAGAATGATGTGTAGAATGATGTGTAGAATGATTTGCAGATTGATGTGTCGAATGATGTGTAGAATGATGTGCAGAATCATGCGTAGAATGATGTGCAGAAAGATGCGTAGAATGATGCGTAGAATGATGTGTAGAATGATGTGTAGAATGATGTGCAGATTGATGTGTCGAATGATGAGTAGAATGATGTGTAGAATGATGTGTAGAAAGTTGTGTAGAATGATGCGTAGAATGATGCGTAGAAAGATGCGTAGAATGATGCGTAGAATGATCTGTAGAATGATGTGTAGAATGATGTGTAGATTGATGTGTAGAATGGTGTGTAGAATGAAGGGTAGAATGATGTGTTGAAAGAGATGTCGAATGATGCGTAGAATGATGTGTAGAATGATGTGTAAAATGAAATGCAGAATGAAGTGTAGAATGATGTGTAGAATGATGTGTAGAATGATGTGTAAATCATGTGGTGTAGAATGATGTGCAGAATGATGTGTAGAATTATGTGTCGAATGATTTGTACAATGATTAGTTGAAAGATGTGTAGAATGATGCGTAGAATGATACGAAGAATGATGCGTAGAATGATTTGTAGAATGATGTGTAGAATGATGTGTAGATTGATGTGTAGAATGATGTGTAGAATGATGCGTAGAATGATGTGTAAATCATGTGGTGTAGAATGATGTGTAGAATGATGCGTAGAATTATGTGCAGAATGATTTGTAGAATGATGTGTTGAAAGATGTGTGGAATGATTTGTTGAATGATACGTAGAATGACGTGTAGAATGATGAGTATAATGATGTGTAGAATGATGTCTAGAATGATGTGTAGAATGATGTTTAGAATAATGTACAGATTGATGTGCAGAATGATGTGTAGAATGATGTGTAGAATGATATGTAGAAAGATGTGTAGAATGGTGCATAGAATGAAGTGTAGAATGATGTGTGGAATGATTTGTAGAATGTTGTGTAGAATAATGTGTTGAAAGATGTGTAGAATGATGTGTAGAATGTTGCGTAGAATGATGCGTAGAATGATGTGTAGAATGAAGTGTAGAATGATTGGTAAATCATGTGGTGTAGAATCATGTGTAGAATGATGTGTAGAATTTTGTGTAGAATGATTTGTAGAATGATGTGTTGAAAGATGTGTAGATTGATGTGTAGAATTTTGTGTAGAATGATGTGTTGAAAGATGTGTAGAATGGTGTATAGAATGTTGCGTAGAATGATGCGTAGAATGACTCGTAGAATGATGTGCAGAATGATGTGTAAATCATGTGGTGTAGAATGGTGTGTAGAATGATGTGTAGAATTATCTGTAGAATGATTTGTAGAATGACGTGTTGAAAGATGTGTAGAATGATGTGTAGAATGATACGTAGACTGATGCGTAGAATGATGTGTAGAATGATGAGTAGAATGATGCGTAGAATGAAGTTGTGTAGATTGATGTGTAGAATGATGTGTAGAATGATGTGTAGAATAATTTGAAGAATGATGTGTTGAAAGATGTGTCGAATGATACGTAGAATGATGCGTAGAATGATGCGTAGAATGATGTGTTGAATGATGTGTCGAATGATATGTAGATTGACGCGTAGAATGAAGTGTAGAATGACGTGCAGAATGATGTGTAGAATGATGTGTAGAATGATGTGCAAATTGTTGAGTCGAATGATGTGTAGAATGATGTGTAGAATGATGTATAGAATGATGTGTAGAATGATGTGTATGAAGATGTGTATAATGACGTGTAGAAAGATGTGTAGAATGATGTATAGAATGATGCGAAGAATGATGTGTAGAATAATGCGTAGAATGATGTGCAGAATAATGTTTTGAATCATGTGTAGAATGATGTGTAGAATGATGTGCAAATCATGTGGTGTAGAATGATGTGTAGAATGCTGTGCAGAATTATGTGCAGAATGATCTGCAGAATGACGTGTAGAATGATGTGCAGATTGGTGTGCAGAATGCTGTGTAGAATGATGTGTAGAATGATGTGTAGAAAGATGTGTAGAATGGTGCATAGAATGATGTGTAGAATGACGTGTGGAATGATTTGTAGAATGATGCGTAGAATGATGTGTAGATTGATGTGTAGAATGATGTGTCGAATGATGCGGAGAATGATGTGTAGAATGATGCGTAGAATGATGTGTAGATTGATGTGTAGAATGATGTGTAGAATGATGCGGAGAATGATGTGTCGAATATTGTGTAGAATGTTCTGCAGAATGATGTGCAGAAAGATGTGATGAATGTTGTGTAGATTGATGTTCTGTCGAATGACGTGCAGAATGACGTGTAGAATGATGTGCAGAATGATGTGTAGCATGATGTGTAGCATGATGTGTAGTATGATGTGTTGAATGATGTGCAGAATGATGTGTAAAATGAAGTATAGAATGACGTGTGGAATGATCTGTCGAATGATGTGTGGAATGATGTGTCGAATGGTGTGTAGAATGATGCGTAGAATGACGTGTAAAATGATGTGTCGAATGATGTATAGAATGATGTGTAGAATGATGTCCGGAATGATGTGTAGAATGATGTGTAGAATTGTATGTAAAATGATGCGCTGAATGATGTGTAGAATGTTGTGTGGAATGATGTGTGGAATGATGTGCAGAATGATGTGTATAATGATGTGTAGAATGATGTGGAGAATGATGTTTAAACTTATGTGTGGAATGATGTGAAGAATGATGGGTAGAATGAGGTATAGAATGATGTGTAGAATGATGTGTACAATGATGCGTCGCATGATGTGTAGAATGATGTGTAGAACGAAGTGTAGATTGGTGTGTAGAATGATGTTGTGTAGAATGATGTGTAGAATGCTGTGTAGAATGATGTGTGGAATGACGTGTGTAATGATGTGTAGAATGATGTGGAGAATGATGTGCAGAATGACGTGTAAAATTATATGTAGAATGTTTTATAAAATGGTGTGTAGAATGATGTGTCGAATGATGTGTAGAATGATGTGTGGAATGATGTGTATACTGATGTGTAGAATGATGTGGAGAATGATGTGTAAAGTGATGTGTGGAATGATGTGTAGAATGATGTGTAGAATGATGTGTAGATTGATGTGCAGGATTATGTGTAGAATGATGAGTAGGATTATGTGAAAAATGATGTGTAGAATTATGTGTATCATGATGTGTAGAATGATGTGCAGAATGATGGGTAGAATGAGGTGTCGGATGATGTTGAGTAGAATGATGTGTGGAACGATGTGTAGAATGATGTGTAGAATGAGGTTGCGTGGAATTATGTGTCGAATGATGTGTAGAATGATGTGTAGAATGATGTGTAGAACGAAATGTAGAATGATGTTTAGAATGATGTGTCGAATGATGTGTAGAACGAAAAGTAGAATGATGTGGAGAATGATGTGTAGAATGATGTTTTGTAGAATGATTTGCGGAATAATGTGCAGAATGATGTGTGGAATGATGTGCAGAATGATGTGTTGAATGATGTATGGAATGATGTGTAGAATGATGTGTGGAATGATGCGTGAAATGATATGTGGAATGAGATGTGGAATGAGGTGCGGAATGATGTTTGGAATGATGTGTGGAATGATGTGTGGAATGATGCGTGGAATGATATATGGAATGAGATGTGGAATGAGGTGTGAAATGATCTTTGGAATGATGTGTGGAATGATATATTGAATGATGTGTGGAATGATGTGTGGAACGAGGTGTGGAATGACGTGTGGAATGATGTTTGGAATGATGTGTGGATTGATGTGTGGCATGATGTGTGTATTGATGTGTGTAATGAAATGTGGAATGAAATGTGGAATGGTGAATGGAATGATGTGTGGAATGTTATGTAATTATCTCTGGAATGAGGTATGGCATGATGTGTCAAAGATGTGTGGAATGATGTATTGAATGATGTGTGGAATGATGTGTGGAATGAGGTGTGGAATGATGTGTGGAAAGAGATGTGGAATGAGTGTGGAATGAGGTGCGGAATGATGTACAATGTTGCGTGCAATGATGTGTGGAATGCTGTTAGGAATGATGTGTGGAATGCTGTGTGGAATGATGTGTTGAATGATGTATGGAATAACGTGCGGAATGATGTGTGGAATATTGTGTGGAATGATATTGGAATGAGGTGTGGAATGATATTTGGAATGCTGTGTTGGATGATATGTCCAACGATGTGTGGAATGATGAGTGGAATGCGTTGTGGAATGATGTGTGGAATGATGTGTGCAATGCTGTGTGGAATGCTTGTGGAATGATGTGTGGAACGATGTGTGGAATGATATGTGGAATGAGGTGTGGAATGATGTGTGGAATGAAGTGTGGAATGATGTTTGGAATGATGTTTGGAATGATGTGTGGAATGAGGTGTGGAATGATGTGTGGAATGATATGTGGAATGAAGTGTGGAATGATGTGTGGAATGATGGGTGGAATGAGTTGTGGAATGAGGTGTGGATTGAGGTGTGGAATGAGGAGTGGAATGAGGTGCGGAATGATGGATGTAATGATGTTTGGAATGATGTGTGGAATGATTTGTGGAATATGGTGCGGAATGGTGTGAAATGTGATGTGGAATGATGTTTGGAATGATGTGTGAAATGATGTGTGGAATGATGTGTGGAATGAGTTGTGGAATGAGATATGGACTGATGTGTGGAATGATGTTTGGAATGATGTGTGGAATGATGTGTGAAATGATGTGTGGAATGATGTTTGGAATGATGTGTGGAATGCTGTGTGGAATGATATTTGGAATGATGTGTGGAATGATGTGTGGAATGTTGCGTGGAATGTTATGTGGAATGAGGTGTGGAATGATGTTTGGAATGATGTGTGGAATGATGTGTGAAATGATGTTTGGAATGATGTTTGGAATGAGGTGTGGAATGAGGTATGGACTGATGTGTGGTATGATGTTTGGAATAATGTGTGGAATGATGTGTGAAATGATGTGTGCAACGATGTGTGGAATGATGTGTGGAATGCTGTGTGGAATGATGTGTGGAATGATGTGTGGAATGATGTGTGGAATGAGATGTGGAATGAGGAGTGGAATGATGTGTGGGATGATGTGTGGAATGATGTGGAATGATGTGTGGAATGATGTGTGGAATGATGTGTAGAATGATGTGTGGAATGATGTGTGGAATGATGTGTGGAATGATGTATGGAATGACGATTGGATTGAAATGTGGAATGGTGTATGGAATGCAGTGTGGAATGATGTGTGCAATGTTGTGTGAAAAGATGTGTGGAATGATGTGTGGAACGAGGTGTGGAATGAGATGTGGAATGATGTGTGGAATGATGTGCGGAATGAGATGTGGAATGACGCGTTGAATGATGTTTGGAATGATGTGTGGAATGATCTATTGAATGATGTGCGGAATGCTGTATGGAACGAGGTGTGGAATGAGGTGTGGAATGATGTTTGCAATGATGTGTGGATTGATGTGTGGCATGTTGTGTGGATTGATGTGTGGAATGATGTGTGGAATGATATGTGGAATGATGTATTGAATGATTTGTGGAATGTTGTGTGGAATGATGTTTGGAATGATGTGTGAAATGATGTGTGTAATGATGTATTGGATGATGTGTGGAATATGTGTCGAATGAAATCTGGAATGATGTGTGGAATGATGTGTGGAATGATGTGTGGAATGATGTTTGGAATGATGTGTGTAATGATTTGAGGAATGATGTGTGGATTGATGTTTGTAATGATGTGTGGAATTTTATGGAATGATGTTTGGAATGAGGTATGGAATGGAGTGTCAAAGATGTGTGAAATGATGTGTGGAATGATTTGTGCAATGATGTGTGGAATAATGTGTGGAATGATGTGTGTAATGATGTTTGGAATGATGTGTGGAATGATGTGTGGAATGATGTGTGGATTGATGTGTGTAATGATGTGTGGAATGTTATGGAATGATGTGTTGAATGAGGTGTGGAATGATGTGTCAATGATTTGTGGAATTATGTGTGTAATGATGTGTGGAATGATGTGTTGAATGAGGTTTGGAATGATTTGTGAAATGACGTGTGGGATGAGGTGTGGAATGATGTGTGGAATGCTTTGTGGGATGATGTGTGGAATGCTGTGTGGAATGATGTGTGGAATGATGTATGGAATGATGTGTGGAATGATGTATGGAATGACGGGCGGAATGATGTGTGGAATGATGTGTGGGATGTTGTGTGCAATGATGTGTGGAATGCTGTGTGGAATGATGTGTGGAATCCTGTGTAGAATGATGTGTGGAATGATGTGTGGAATGCCGTGTGGAATGATGTGTGGAATGATGTGTGGAATGATGTGTTGAATGATGTGTGGAAAGATGTGTGGAATGATGTGTGGAAAGAGATGTGGAATGATGTGTGGAATGAGTTGTGGAATGATGTGTGGAATGAGGTGTGGAATGATGTGTGGAATGTTGTGTGCAATGATGTGTGGAATGCTGTGTGGAATGATGTGTCGAATGCTGTGTGGAATGATGTGTGGAATGATGTATGGAATGACGGGCGGAATGATGTGTGGAATGATGTGAGGGATGTTGTGTGCAATGATGTGTGGAATGCTGTGTGGAATGATGTGTGGAATCCTGTGTGGAATGATGTGTGGAATGATGTGTGGAATGCCGTGTGGAATGATGTGTGGAATGATGTGTGGAATGATGTGTGGAATGATATGTGGAATGAATTATTGAATGATGTATTGAATGATGTGTGGAATGCCATGTGGAATGATGTGTGGAATGATGTGTAGAATGATGTGTGGAATGATATGTGGAATGAATTATTGAATGATGTGCTGAATGATGTGTGGAATGATGTGTGGAATGAGGTGAGAAATCATGTGTGAAATGAAGTGTGGAATGTTATGTGGAATGAGGTGTGGAATGCGATGTGGAATGATGTTTGGAATGATGTTTGGAATGATGTGTGGAATGAGGTGAGGAATGATGTGTGGAATATGGTGCGGAATGGTGTGGAATGTGATGTGGAATGATGTTTGGAATGATGTGTGAAATGATGTGTGGAATGATGTGTGGAATGAGGTGTGGAATGAGATATGGACTGATGTGTGGAATGATTTTTGGAATGATGTGTGGAATGATGTGTGAAATGATGTGTGGAATGATGTGTGGAATGATGTGTGGAATGCTGTGTGGAATGATATTTGGAATGATGTGTGGAATGATGTGTGGAATGATGCGTGGAATGTTATGTGGAATGAGGTGTAACATGCTGTGTGGAATGACGTGTGGAATGATGTATGTAATGATGTTTGGAATGATGTGTGGAATATGGTGTGGAATGATGTGTGGAATGATGTGGAATATGATGTGGAATGATGTTTGGAATGATGTGTGGAATGATGTGTGGAATGAGGTGTGGAATGAGGTTTGGACTGATGTGTGGAATGATGTGTGGAATGATGTGTGGAATGTTGTGGAATGTTGTTGAATGATGTGTGGAATGATGTGTGGAATGTTGTGGAATGTTGTTGAATGATGTGTGGAATGATGGGTGGAATGATATGTGAAATGATGTATGTAATGATGTTTGGAATGATGCTTGGAAAATGGTCTGGAATGATGTGTGGAATGTGATGTGGAATGATGTTTGGAATGATGTTTGAAATGAAGTGTGGAATGATGTGTAGGATGATGTGTAGAATGATGTGTAGAATGAATGATGTATAGAATGATCTGCAGAATGAATGATGTGTAGAATGGTGTGTAGAATGATGTGTAGCATGATGTATAGAATGAAAGATGTGTAGAATGATGAGTACAATGATGTTGTCGAATGATGTGTAGATTGATGTGTCGAATGATCTGTAGAATGACGTGTAGAATGATTTGCAGACTTATGTATATAATTATGTCTAGAATGATTGATGTATGGAAAGTTGAGTAGAATGATGTTTACAATGATATGTAGAATAATGTGTGGAATGATGAGTGAAATTAATGATGTGTTGAAAGATGTGTCGAATGATGTATAGAATTATTTTTAGAATGATTGATGTTTAGAATGTTGTGTGGAATGATGTTTACCATGATGGGTAGAATGATGTGTTGAATGATGAATCGAATGAATGATGTGTAGAAAGATGTGTGGAATGATTTGGAGAAGGATGTGTTCAATGATGTGTCGAAGGATGTCGAGAATGATTTGTAGAATGATGAGTAGAATGATGTGTAGAATGATATTTAGAATGGTGCGTAAATTGATGTGTAGCATGATGTGTAGAATGACGTCTAGAATGATGTGTAGAATGATGTGTTGAAAAATATGCAGAATGATGTGTAGAATGATGATGTGTTGAATGATGTGCAGAATGATGGGTAGAATGATGTGTAGAATGATGTGCAGAATGAATGATGTGTAGAATGATGTTTAGAATGATATATAGAATGATGTGTAGAATGATGTGTAGAATGAATAATGTGTAGAATACTATGCAGAATGATGTGTAGATTGATGTGTCGAATGATGTGTACAATGATGATGTGTAGATGATGTGTGGAATGATGTGTAGATTGAATGACGTTTAGAATGTTGTGTAGATTAATATGTATAATGTTGTATCGAATGATGTGCAGATTGAATGATCTGTAGAATGATGTGTAATATGAATGATGTGTATAATGACGTGTAGAATCATGTGTAGAATGATATGTCGCATGATGTGAAGAATGATGTGGAGAATGATGTGCAGAATGTAATATGTGGAGAATGATGTGTGGAATGATGTGTACAACGATGTGTACAATGACGTGTAAAATGATGTGTAGAATGATATGCAGAATGATGTGTAGAATGATGTGTGGAATGATGTGCAGAATGATGTGTAGAATGATATGTGGGATGATGTGTAGAATGATGCATAGAATGATGCACAGAATGATGTGCAGAATGAAATGCCGAATGATAAGCTGAATGATGTGTAGAATGATGTGTAGAATGATGTGTAGAATGATGTGCAGAATGAATGATGTGTAGAATGATGTGCAAAATGAAGTGGAGCATGTAAGATGTGTAGAATGATGTGTAGAATAATGTTTAGAATGATGTGTCGAATGATGTGTAGAATGATGTGTCGAATGATGTGAATCATGATGTGTAGAATCATTTCCAAAATCAATGATGTGTAGAATGATATGTAGAACGATGTGTCGAATGCTGTGCAGAATGATGTGTAGCATGATGTGTATAGTGATGTGCAGAATGATGATATCTAGAATGATGTGTAGAATGATGTGCAGAATGATGTGTGGAAAGATGTGCAGATTGATGTGTAGAATGAATGAAGTGTAGAATCAAGTGTCGAATGATGTGTATAATGATGCGAAAAATGAATGACATGTGGAATGATGTGTAGAATGATGTGTGGAATGATGTGCATAATGATGTATCCAATGATGTTTAGAATGATGTGCAGAATGATGTGTAGAATGATGAGTAGAATAAATGATGTGCAGAATGATGTGGAGAATTGTGTGTAGATGATGTGTAGGATGAAAGATCTGTCGAATAATGCGTAGCATGTTGTGTAGAACGATGTGTTGAATGACGTTAAGAATCAATGATGTGTAGAATGATGTGTGTAGTGATGTGTAGAATGATGTGTAGAAAGATGTGTACAATGAATGACGTGTGGAATGACGTGTAGATTGATGTGTAGAATGATGCGTAAAATTATGTGTCGAATGATGTGTAGCATGATGTGTAGAATGATGTATCGAATCAGTTGCAGAATCAATAATGTGTGGAATGATATGTAGAACGATGTTTCGAATGTTATGTCGAATGAAGTGCAACATGATGTCTATAATGATGTGTAGAATGATGAAATGTATAATGATGTGTAGAATGATGTGTAGAATGATGTGCAGAAAGATGTGTAGGTTGATGTGTAGAATGAATGAAGTGTAGAATCAAGTGTCGAATGATGTGTAGAATGAATGATATGTAGAATGATGTGTGGAATGACGTGCAGAAGGATGAGCAGCATGATGTGTAGAATTACGTGCAGAATGATGTGTAGAATGATGTGTAGAATTATGTGTAGAATGAATGATTTGTAGAATGATGTTTAAAATGACATGTAGAATGATGTGTAGAATGATGTGTAGAATGACGTGCAGCATGAAAGATGTGTAGAATGATGTTTAGTATGATGCATAGAATGATGTGTAGAATGATGTGTAGAATGACGTGTAGAAGGATATGCAAAATGATGTATAAAATGATGTGTAGAATTATGTGTCGAATGAGGTGTAGAATGATGTGCAGATTGATGTGTAGAATGATGTGTAGAAAGAATGATGTGTAGAATGACGTGCAGAATGAAAGATGTCTAGAATGATGTGTAGAATGATGTGTAGAATGATGTATAGAATGAAAGATGTGTAGAACGATGTGCAGAATGATGTGTAGAATGATGTGTCGAAAGGTTTGTAAAATGAATGATGTGCAGAATGACGTGTAGAATGATGTGTAGAATTATGTGTTGAATCATGTGCAAAATGATGTGTAGAATGATGTGTGGAATAATTGATGTGTAGAATGAAGTGTCGAATAATGTGTAAAACGACGTGTAGAATGACGTGTATAATGATGTGTAGAATGACGTGCATCATGAAAGATGTGTCGAATGATGTGCAGAATGATGTTTAGAATGATGTGTCGAATGGTGTGTAGAATGATGTGGAGATTGATGTGTAGAAAGATGTGTAGAATGATGTGTTGAATGAAGTTAAGAAACAATGATGTTTAGAATGATGTATATAGTGATGTGTAGAATGATGTGTAGAACGATGTGTGGAATGAATGATGTGTAGAATGAAGTGTAGATTGATGTGTAGAATGATGCTGAGAATGACGTGCAGAATGACGTGAAAAATGATGTGTAGAATAATGTGTAGAATGAATGATGTGCAGAATGATGAATATAATTATGTGCAGAATGATGTTTAGACTTATGTGTAGAATGAGGTGCAGCATGAAAGATGTGTAGAATGATGTGTAAAATAATGTGTGGAATGATGTATAGAATGATTTGTAAATTGATGTGTATAATAATGCATACAATGATGTGTAGATTGAAGTCGAGATTGATATGTAGAATGATGTGTAAAGTGATGTGTAGAAAGCTGTGCAGAATGAATGATGTGCAGAGTGATGTGTCGAATAATGTGCAGACAGATGATGTGTAGAATGATGTGCAGAATGATGTATCGAATGATATGTAGAATGATGTGTAGAATGATTTGCTTAATGATGTGTAGAATGATGTGTAGAATGAATGATGTGTATAATGACATGTACAATGATGTGTAGAATGATGTGTGGAATGATGTTCAGAATGAATGATGTGTCCAAAGCTGTGCAGAATGAATGATTTGCAGAATGCTGTGTAGACTGACGTGTAGAAAGATGTGTAGAAAGAATGATTTGTAAAATGATTTGTAGACTGACGTGCAGAATGATGTGTACAATGATGTGCAGCATGATGTGTAGAATGAATGATGTATAATATGATGTGTCGAATGACTGATGTGCAGAATGATGTGTAGAATGCTAAGTAGAATGATGTGCAAATTGAATAATGTGTAGAATGATGAGTATAATGATGTGTAGTATGAAGTGTAGAATTATGTGTGGAATGATGTGTAGAATGATGTGTAGAATGACGTGCAGCATGAAAGATGTGCAGAATGATGTTTAGAATGATGTGTCGAATGATGTCGAGAATGATGTGTCGATTGATGTGTAGAAAGATGTATAGAATGATGTGTTGAATGATGTTAAGAATCAATTATGTGCAGAATGACGTGTATAGTGATGTGTAGAATGATGTGTAGAACGATGTGTGGATGAATGATGTGTGGAATGACGTGTAGATTGATGTGTAGAATGATGCAGAGAATGATGTGGAGAATGATGTGCATAATGATGTGTAGAATAATGTGTGGAATGAATGATGTGTAGAATGATGAATATAATGATGTGTAGAATGATGTTTAGACTTATGTTTAGAATGATGAGCAGAATGAATGATGTTTCGAATAATGTGTAGATTGATGTGTAGAATGACGTGCAGCATGAAAGTTGTGTGGAATGATGTGTGGAATGATGCATAGAATGTTGCGTAGAATGATGTGTAGAATGACGTGTAGAAGGATGTTTAGAATGATGTGTCGAATGATGTGTCGATTGATGTGTAGAAAGATGTAAAGAATGACGTGTTGAATGATGTTAAGAATCAATTATGTGCAGAATGATGTGTAAAGTGATGTGTAAAATGATGTGCAGAACGATGTGTAGAATGAATGATGTGTGGAATGACGTGTAGATTGATGTGTAGAATGATGTGCAGAGTGAATGATGTGCGGAGTAATGCGTAGAATGATGTTTAGAATGATGTGTAGAATGATGTGTGGAATGACGTGTAGATTGATGTGCAGAATGATGCGGAGAATGATGTGCAGAATGATGTGAGGAATAATGTGTAGAATGAATGATGTGTAGATTGATAAATATAATGATGTGTAGAATGATTTTTAGAATTATGTGTAGCATGATGTGTAGAATGAATGATGTGTAGAATGATGTGAAGATTTATGTGAAGAATGATGTGTACAATGAATGGTGTGTAGAATGTAGAATGATGTGTAGAATGAATGGTATGTAGAATGATGTGTCGAATGGCGTGCAGAAGTATGAGCAGCATGATGTGTAGAATGATGTGCAGAATGATGTGTAGAATGATGATTAGAATGATGTGTAGAATAATGTGTAGAATGATGTGTAGAATTACGTGCAGCATGAAAGATGTGCAGAATGATGTGTAGAATGATGCATAGAAATTTGTGTAGAATGATGTGTAGATTGATATGTAGAATGATTCATAGAATGATGCATAGAATGATGTATAGAATGAGATCTAGAATGATGTGCAAAATTTATTGCAGAATCAAAGATGTGTAGAATGATGTGTAGAACGATGCGTACCATGACGTGTAGAATGATGTCTAGAATGAATGATGTGTTGATTGATGTCTAGATTGATATGTAGAATGATGTGTAGAATGATGAGTAGAATGCTGTTCAGAAGGAATGATGTGTAGAATGATGAGTATAATGATGTGTATAAAGATGTGTAGAATGATGTGTGGAATGATGTATCGAATGATGTGCAGAATGATGTGTAGTTGATTTGCTTAATGATGCGTAGAATGATGTGTAGAATGAATGATGTGTAGAATGACATGTAGAATGATGTGTAGAATGATGTGTGGAATGATGTTTAGAATGAATTATGTGTAGTATGATGTGTAGAACGCTAAGTAGAATGATGTGAATAATGAATAATATGTAGAATGATGAGTATAATGCTGTGTAGAATGAAGTGTAGAATTATGTGTCGAAAGATGTGGAGAATGAATGATTTGCAGAATGCTGTGTAGACTGACGTGCAGAATGATGTGTATAATGATGTGTAGAATGATGTGTAGAATGAATTATGTGTCGTATGATGTGTAGAATGACTGATGTGTAGAATGATGTGTAGAATGCTAAGTAGAATGATGTGTGTAATGAATAAAATGTAGAATGATGAGTATAATGATGTGTAAAATGACGTGTAGAATTATGTGTAGAATGATGTGTAGATTGAATGATGTGTAGAATGAAGTGAAGAAAGATGTGAAGAATGATGTGTAGAATGATGTGTGGAATGAATGATTTGTGGAATGATGTGTAGAATGAATGATGTGTAGAATGATGTGCAGAATGACTGATGTGTAGAATGAGGTTGTGTAGATTGAATGAAATGTAGAGTAATGAGTATAATGATGTGTAGAACGATGTGTACAATTATGAGTAAAATGATGTGTAGAATTACGTGTAGAATGATGTATAGAATGACGTGTAGAATGCTGTGTAGAATGACGTGCAGCATGAAAGAAGTTTCGAATGATGGTTCAAATGATGTTTCGAATGATGTTTTCGAATTATGTATCGAATGATGTGTCGAATGAATGATGTGTAGAATGATGTGTTGATTGAGGTGTAGAATGATGCAAAGAATGATGTGTAGAATGATATGTAGAATGATGTGTAGAATGATGCGTTGAATTATTTGCAGAATCAATGAAATGGAGAATGAAATGTAGAACGATGTGTAGAATACTGTGCAGAAGGATTTGTCGCATGATGTGAAGAATGATGTGTAGAATGACGTGTCGAAAGATGTGTAGAATGAATGATGTGTAGAATGATGTTGTGTCGAATGATGTGTGGAATGATGTGCAGAATGAAGTGTAGAGTGATGTGTAGTATGTTGTGTATGATGTGTGGAGTGATGTTTTGTAGAATGCTGCGGAGAATGATGTGCAGAATGTTGTGTAGAATGATGTGTATAATAACGTGTAGAATGATGTGTAGATGGATTATTAGAATGAATGATGTGTAGAATGATGTGCAGAATCATGTGCAGAAGGATGTGTAGATGGATGTGTAGAATGAATGATGTGTAGAATGATGCGTAGAATGAATGATATTAAGAATGATGTGTAGAATGCTGCGATGAATGATGTGCCGATGAATGTTGTGTAGAATGATGTGTAGAATTATGTGTCGAATGATTGATATTTAGAATGATGTTAAGAATGACGTGTAGAATGCTGTGTAGAATGATGAGCAGAATGAATGATGTGTAGAATGATGTGTAGTATCATGTGTCGAATTATGTGTCGAATGATGTGTAGCATGAATGATGAGCAGAATGATGTTTAGAATGATGTGTGGAATAAAGTTAAGAATCAATGATGTGTAAAAGATGTGTATAGTGATGTGTAGAATGATGTGTAGAATGATGGAAAGAAAGAAGGATGTGCAGAATGACATGTAGATTGATGTGTAGAATGATGTGGAGAATGATGTGTGGAATGATGTGTAGAATCTACACATCATACTACACAACATCATTCTACACATCATCTACACGTCATTCTGCACATCATTCTACACATCATTTCGTTTATCTTTCTACACATCATTCTACACATCATTCGACACAACATGCGACACAACATCTTTCTACTCATCATTCGACACATAATTATACACATCATTCTGCACATCATTCGACACAACATCAATCGACATAACATTCTCACATCATTCTACACATCATTCCACTCCTCATTCTAAACGTCATTCGACACATCATTCCACACAACATCACTCTGCATATCATTCAACACATCGTTCTAAACAACATCATTCCACACATCATTCTAAACATCATTCTAAAACATCATTCTACACATAATTCTACACATCATTCCACACAACATAACTCTACACATCATTCTACACATCATTCTACAAATCATGCAAAACAACATCATTCTACACATCATTCTACACATCATTCTGCACATCATTCTACACATCATTCTGCACACAATCATTCTACACATCATTCTACACAGCATGCTTCACAACATCATTCGACACATCATTTTACACATCTTTCCACATATCATTCTGCACATCATTCTACACATCATTCTACAAATCATTCCACACATTATTCTAAACATCACTCTACGAATCATTCTACATATCATTCTACACAACATCAATTTAGACATCATTCTCACATCATTCTACCCATATTTCTACATGTTATTCTACACGTCAATCCACACATCATTCGACAACAAATTCGAAACAACATCATTCTACACATCATTCTACACAACATTATTCTACACAGCATTCGACACAACATGCTAGACCTTATTCTACACATCATTCTACACATCATTCTACACATCATTCTTCGCATCATTCGACACAACATCACTCTATACATCATTCTACACATCATTCTTCACATCATTCTACACATTATTCTACACATCATTCCACACATCATGCTACACATCTTTCTAAACGTCAACATTCTACACATCAATCTAAATATCATCATTGTACATATCATTCTGCACATCATTCTCCTCGTCATTCTACACATCATTCGACACATCATTCTGCACAACTACATTCTACACATCATTCTACGCAACATCATTCTACACATCATTGTGCACATTATTCTACACGTTATTCTGCACATCATTATACACACCATTCTACACATCATTCTGCACATCATTCTACACGTTATTGTGCACATCACTTTACACATCATTCTAAACAACATCATTTTACACATCATTCTACACATCATTCTGCACAACTTCATTCTACACACCATTCTACGCAACATCATTCTACACATCATTCTACACATCATTCCACACATCATTCTAAAACATAATTCTACACATAATTCGACACATCATTCCACACAACATAACTCTACACATCATTCTACACATCATTCTACAAATCATTCCAAACAACATCATTCTACACATCATTCTACACATCATTCTACACATCATTCCACACATCATTCTGCACAAAATCATTCTACACATCATTCTACACAGCATGCTTCACAACATCATTCGACACATCATTTTACACATCTTTCCACATATCATTCTGCACATCATTCTACACATCATTCTACACATCATTCTACACAACATTATTCGACACCTCATTAGACACATCATTCTACACATCATTCTACACTTCATTCTACACAACATCAATCTACATATTACTCTCACATAATTTTACACATTATTCTACACAACTTCATTCTACACATCACTCTACACATCATTCTACACAACATCATTCCAACCATCATTCTAAACATCTCTCTACAAATCATTCTACACATCATTCTACACACCATCAATTTAGACATCATTCTCACATCATTCTACCCATATTTCTACATGTTATTCTACACATCATTCCACACATCATTCGACAAAACATTCGAAACAGCATCATTCTAAACATCATTCCACACAACATTATTCTACACAGCATTCGACACAACATTCTTGACATTATTCTACACATCATTCTACACATCATTCTACACATCATTCTACGCATCATTCGACACAACATCACCATATACATCATTCAACACATCATTCTTCACATCATTCTACACATCATTCTACACATCATTCCACACATCATTCTACACATCATTCTAAACGTCTTCATTCTACACGTCAATCTAAATATCATCATTCTACATATCATTCTGCACATCATTCTCCTCGTCATTCTACACATCATTCGACACATCATTCTACACAACATCACTCTACAGATCATGGTATACATCACACTACACATCACTCTGCACATAATTCTACACAACACTCTACACATCATTCTACACATCATTCTACATATCATTCCAAACAACATCATTCGACACATCATTCCACACAACCTCATTCTACACATCATTCTACGCAACATCATTCTGCCATCATTCTACACATCATTCTACACATCATACACACGTCATTCTACACGTCATTCTACACAACATCATTCTAAACAGCATTCTACACATCATTCTTTACATTAGTCGACACACCATTCTGTACAACATCATTCTGCACATCATTCTACACATCATTCCACACAACATTCTACACATCATTCTACACATCATTCTACACATCATTACACACGTCATTCTACACGTCATTCTACACAACATCATTTTAAACAGCATTCTACACATTAGTCTTTACATTAGTCGACACACCATTCTAGACAACATCATTCTGCAAATCATTCTCACATCATTCTTCACATCATTCTAATCAACATCATTCTGCACATCATCCTGCACATCATTCCACAAGTTATTCTACACATCGTTCTACACATCATTCTACACATCATACTACACAACATCATTCTACACATCATTCTACACATCATTCTACACATCATTCCACACAACATAACTCGACACATCATTCTACACATCATTCTACAAATCATTCCAAACAACATCATTCTACACATCATTCTACACATCATTCTACACATCATTCTGCACAAAATCATTCTACACATCATTCTACACAGCATGCTTCACGACATCATTCGACACATCATTTTACACATCTTTCCACATATCATTCTGCACATCATTCTCCACAGCATTCTACACATCATTCTACACAACATTATTCGACACCTCATTAGACACATCATTCTACACATCATTCTACACTTCATTCTACACAACATCAATCTAGATATTATTCTCACATAATTTTACACATGATTCTACACAACATCATTCTACACATCATTCTACACAACATCATTCCACACATCATTCTAAACATCACTCTACAAATCATTCTACACATCATTCTACACAATATCAATTTAGACATCATTCTCACATCATTCTACCCATATTTCTACATGTTATTCTACACATCATTCCCCACATCATTCGACAAAACATTCGAAACAACATCATTCTACACATCATTCTACACAACATTATTCTACACAGCATTCGACACAACATTCTAGACATTATTCTACACATCATTCTACACATCATTCTACACATCATTCTACGCATCATTCGACACAACATCACCATATAGATTATTCAACACATCATTCTTCACATCATTCTACACATCATTCTACACATCATTCCACACATCATTCTACACATCATTCTAAACGTCATCATTCTACACTTCAATCTAAATATCATCATTGTACATATCATTCTGCACATCATTCTCCTCGTCATTCTAAACATCATTCGACACATCATTCTACACAACATCACTCTACAGATCATGGTATAAATCACACTACACATCACTCTACACATCATTCTACACATCATTCTACATATCATTCCAAACAACATCATTCGACACATCATTCCACACAACCTCATTCTACACATCATTCTACGCAACATCATTCTGCACATCATTCTACACATCATTCTAAACGTCATCATTCTACACTTCAATCTAAATATCATCATTGTACATATCATTCTGCACATCATTCTCCTCGTCATTCTAAACATCATTCGACACATCATTCTACACAACATCACTCTACAGATCATGGTATAAATCACACTACACATCACTCTACACATCATTCTACACAACACTCTACAAATCATTCTACACATCATTCTACATATCATTCCAAACAACATCATTCGACACATCATTCCACACAACCTCATTCTACACATCATTCTACGCAACATCATTCTGCACATCATTCTACACATCATTCTACACATCATTACACACGTCATTCTACACGTCATTCTACACAACATCATTCTAAACAGCATTCTACACATCATTCTTTACATTAGTCGACACACCATTCTATACAACATCATTCTGCACATCATTCTACACATCATTCCACACAACATTCTACACATCATTCTACACATCATTCTACACATCATTACACACGTCATTCTACACGTCATTCTACACAACGTCATTCTAAACAGCATTCTACACATCATTCTTTACATTAGTCGACACACCATTCTATACAACATCATTCTGCAAATCATTCTCACATCATTCTTCACATCATTCTAAACAACATCATTCTGCACATCATTCTGCACATCATTCCACACGTCATTCTACACATCGTTCTACACATCATTCTACACATCATACTGCACAACATCATTCTACACATCATTCGACACATCATTCTACACATCATTCTACACTTCATTCTACACAACTTCATTATTCGCATCATTTGTCATATCATTGTGCAAATCATTCCACACATCATTCTACACAACCTTCTACACATCACTCTACACTTCATTCTACACATCGTTCTACAAATCATTCTACATATCATTCTAAACAACATCATTCTACACATCATTCCACACATCATTCCACATACCATTCTACACAACAGCATTCTACACATCATTCTAATCATCATTCTACACATCATTCTAAAACATAATTCTACACATCATTCTACACTTCATTCTGCACATCATTCTACACACCATTCTACACAACATCACTCTACATATCATTCTACACATCATTCTACACATCATTATACACAACATAATTCCACACATCATTCTAAACATCACTCTACAAATCATTCTACACATCATTCTACACAACATCAATTTAGACATCATTCTCACATCGTTCTACCCATATTTCTACATGTTATTCTACACATCATTCCACACATCATTCGACAAAACTTTCGATACAACATCATTCTACACATCATTCTACACAACATTATTCTACACAGCATTCGACACAACATTCTAGACATTATTCTACACATCATTCTACACATCATTCTACGCATCATTCGACACAACATCACTCTATACATCATTCTACACATCATTCTTAACATCATTCTACACATCATTCTACACATCATTCTAAACGTCTTCATTCTACACATCAATCTAAATATCATCATTGTACATATCATTCTGCACATCATTCTCCTCGTCATTCTACACATCATTCGACACATCATTCCACACAACATCACTCTACAGATCATGCTATAAATCACACTACACATCACTCTACATAGCATTCTACACAACACTCTACAGATCATTCTACCCATCATTCTACACATCATTCTACATATCATTCCAAACAACATCATTCCACACAACCTCATTCTACACATCATTCTACGCAACATCATTCTGCACATCATTCTACACATCATTCTACACATCATTCCACACGTCAGTCTACACGTCATTCTACACAACATCATTCTAAACAGCATTCTAC